>NC_056735.1:837503552-837611052 GCF_019279795.1 Protopterus annectens
GAAGGCCAGTATCCTCACTTGGATAGATTGGATAGAGAAGGTACCTCATGCAGTGAAGATGTCTAAGGCTCTCAGGTGCAAGTACCAAGCAGGCACCCGCTGAAGACTGTTGGAAGACTTTGCAGTTATAGCAGTATCAAGTTTTTATCTGAGATACAGAGAAACCCCAAAACCACCATCACCAAGTTAGGAGTAACCTGAGCAATCCCTTCAAGTCTACTTTCTATTTCAATTTGGATTTGTTGAATACCTTCTATTTCATAACAGTCTATTTCATGAGCAAAGATTTTCTGGGTTATCTGTAATGAAGAAGTTTCCATATGCTTAGCATCTACAATACACAAAATACAATTTTGTAACATCTAGAGTATTTTTAATGCCAGCCATTTTGTCTGACAAAAAAAATATTTGCCTTCCTAGTTATTTATTTATACTTTTTTTTTATCCTTTGTCTAGTTTATTTATTTCAAAATAAATTATTGTATTTTTAATGTTTTGACTATCACTGTGCTTGTTCAAGGAAATAATTTAAATTTCACCTTTATTTTTCCTCTAGCCATCAATTTCAATTTAAAACTAATTTGAGCATTATGTCTATGTTAATTAAGTCAAAATAAATTCTTGTATTTGACTATAGTTGTGCTTGTTCAAGGAAATATTATTGCACTAGCCATTAATTTCAATTTAAAATTAAACTGAGCATTATTTTTTGTGTAGTTCATATAACATCAGTTATTTTTAAGACAATGTAGATATTCAGTCATCAAGTCTATTATATCCATATAAAGATTTGTTTATGCTGTTCACTATTTATATTAAAGCACTGATATGAATACTCATCTCATTAATATGAATGTTTATTCACCACTCTGATGACATGTTAGCCCTGGCCTTATTTTCCAGAATAAGAGGAGGAAAAGCTCTGTTTATATGATTAATGCTCTAATGATCACTGAGCTATTCTTGTGCTGAAATGTGGAGGACATTGGTGTTCAGGCTACTTGGGAAACATCTTTCAAAATATTAAATCTGTCACTTCTTTCACTCTGTCTCTTCATCTTTCCTACTATCCCTCCCTCCCACATCTCCCTCATCTCTACTCCTCCTACCTCGCCAGTACTTCTCCTACCTAGGCTCCTTCTACCTCCCCAGTACTTGTTTTACCGAGGCTCTTCCTGCCTTCCCATTCCTTCTCTTACCTAGGCTCTTTCTCCCTCCCCAGTACTTCTCCCTCCTTACTATCCCTATCCTATCTAATGGCCTCCGCAACTAACGGAGTATCTATTACTTGTATTCCTTGAAATATTTTGCTTCCCACTTAAAAAAAAATAATGTGTTTTCTGCTTAGAAAAATGTCTGCTCATTTTCTTATCACAATGTACCTATTACCTGTAGTTCTTGTAATATTGTTTTTTTTTTTTTTCATTTTTTCCGCCTATAAAATTTGTACATTTTATACTGTAACTGGAGCTTTTCTCCCCAGGACTCCACTGAAAATGGGTCCTTCTGATCCAGTTGGACAGTCCTGGTAAACAAATGTCAAATAAAATACATAAAATAAACTTGCCTTGGACAGAACTTCATTCATTTGGTTTCAACATATACTTAATAATTTTGTTTACCCGTTATGATATATTTGTTGACACCATCTAAAAAAAACTTTGCTATAGAGAAAATGTCAGTTGGTACTCAGTACCCTTGGATTAACCACATATTGGATTTCTTTTGCAATATTTATGTAGGATCTGCCAGTATAATAGTTCATTTGATGTTGGGTAAGATATTATGAATATATCAGTCCAAATGGTAACAATACAACAGAAGAAAGCAATTCACAGAGCAAGTCTTCATTAACTTCATTAGCAATATCTTTTTACTTAGAAGTGGTAAGCTGCCTTCCTTTGATGAGATGCAGAATAAAAAAACAAGTCTGTTAGTCCCATGAGATGATGCAGAGATGAATTCATGATCTCCATCTAGTTGACCCCCCCCCCCCAGAAATAATAGAATGTTTCCCAGAAGGAAAACTATCATGAGGAAGGTAAAGTGCAACAGATTCAGTAGTGTCACTAGTCCTGGCCAGAATATTTCTGTAAGATATCACACAAGGTTTGATGAACAATCTGAAGTTGCATGATAATTTTACAAAGATTGGTGTAGAACACACACACAGACACTTTAAAGAGATATGTGATGGCTGCCATTCTGGACAAGTATTCGACAGGTGGAATGTAATTATATTTCTGGAAAGCTAACTTTTAGTAGACAAAAAATGAAATAAGACTGGAGATAATAACTACAAATAAATAGAAACATGCTAAACACTATGAGCAAGCAGTTGCAGGCAAAACACAATAAGATCCTGTGGGGCACAGCATGAGAATTAGCTTCCTAAGATGCTGCTATTAAGCTTTCACTGCACAGGACAGTGTGGCCACTTTATTCATTTCAGGAGGGCACACAGTCAAAAGGAAATAAGGCTCGTAAAATGTGGCCACGCTTACCAAATCAGTGAAGGGCATGGCTGGGGCAGGCTTATCAAATTGATGAAGGGCATGGCAGGGCAGGCTTTCCAAATTGGTAAAGGACATGGCTGGGGCATAAGCTATGGCACAGAATGTTGAGCATGATGACAGAAAAAGGCAAAAGGCAAAAGAAAAAGGTAGAATATGATTTGAATGTTTGAATGCATTATTTTGCTTAGGGACAAGATGGAGGGATAGACCTGAGGAGGAAGGGCAGTGGAAAAGAATATGAGTGACAGCTAAAAGTGGGATGCAGTGGAGCAGAGTAATTTATCAATGACTTTTTAGTTTATGGAAAATAAATGCTGGCACAAATGAATAGAGCAACAGCTGCATCAAGTTATCTGCACAATTTGCATAGACTTGACAGATCACAAGTGTTTGATGTTGACATCTTCATCTGTACCTGTGCTAATCACATCCAAATAATACACCACTTTTAAAATGCATCTTAATATCACTTAGTGTGCATGTATATAAATGAGACTAGGCCAAGTAATAATGATTAATCTAAATGACTGACCATTTTATCATATTCCTGGTTGATTTGGTCAGAGTATAAAGGCAAGTAGTACCTTTCAATAGCAACATATCAACATATGTTTTATGGTGCACATACACACACACACACACACACACACACACACACACACACACACACACACACACACACACACACACAAAATGCAACTCAGTCCAACTGACCAATGCTGAGCTAAACAGTTGTTGATCTTTTCATTTCTGGGATTTTAAAAAAAAAACTATACTATCATTATCCTTACAATTAGCAATATTCAGCAGGCCAAAGTATATTTATGGAGCATGGAATTCAAGATCCAAACAGTCCTAACCAGTGTTTTCAAATCAATCCAGTATTCAATATGGTTAGCTGCCATTTTGAAAGGAGTATTATTATAACTAAATATCTGCCTGCTTACATATTAATAGTAGCGCATAACTCATCTAAATGTGGCTTCTGTAGAATATGTATGCCTCATATGATAGTGTATGCGTTGATCTTATTATATAATTTAATCAAACAAAGGTATTTGATCTTAACGAAATAAACTTGAATTATGAAAGCATTTGATATGCTTAGTCTAACTTTAAGAACCTGTTGTGATGGTGATGTCATACTCCCTTGATTGTCCAAAAATTTTTCACATGGATGTGGAAAACGTTTCAGCTTTTTTTTTTTTTTTTTTTTTTTTAAGAAAGCCCAGGTGTATAGCTATGGCTTCATATGAAGAACTTCATTTTTATGGCAAGAAACTACCAGTTCACTAAAATGATTTCTAATTTAAACATAGTTTCTTGTGTGGAATGCATTATTTTTGAATCTTCTGAGTGCAGAATCATTCTTAAACACAACCATTTTAAGTTTGTATTATAAAAAGTATATTTCATATGCTATTTTCCAGTTTTTGATGATTCTGAAAGAAATATTTTGAACTGTAAATCTGATTTTAAGCATTTAGGCCTGAACACAGACTATGACTTGTCTTCTTGTCAAATAAATGAACTTGCTTAATAGAATTTGTTACACCTGAGTGGTTTAATAGATTTAAATATAACTGTGTCACCATTACTATTTGATTTTTAATGTATTTTTCTTTGCATAATTACTGTCAATGTAACAATTTAAGTATTTTATATAATTCCATTTAACATTATATTTCTGGTTCACATTTCTTCGTATGATATTGTTTTTGTGCAAAAACAAGTTATATTTTATAGAATTTCTTAATGATATTCAAATTTACTTTCTTTATATTTAAGGCTCTTCATTTGCTCCTGCTGCAGTGTATTATGAATTTATTTGAAACACACACTGGTTCAACAAAAAGGTATAAATGCAATTAAAGTCAAATTTAAAACAGTTATGCATTTACTCAGAAACATAACTTTGTCTTTTAAATTAAAGCCACAGTATATGTGCTAAAAATTTGATAGGAATAATCTACTGCAAAGAAAAATGTGTTCAGCATATTGATCTACATACATTGATCAGTTCCTCTAAAATGACTTTCCAGCTATGCAAAGCATCTGACCACAGGAATAAATGATGCATTAAATATACTGTCTTCCACCACAATCTTAACTTTGAGCTCAATAATGTTTCCAATTCAGCTGAAGAAAGGAACTCTGAGAACTCAATCTTCTCTCTGGCTTCTAGTCACAAAAAATGGAAGAAAAGAAGATGGAAACTTTTTGATTTACACTTTTCATTTATGCAACAGAACAATTCACTTTAGATGGTTTTAGGTTTAAAAGTGATAAATGTACCCATGCTGAAGTAAATCAAAGGATAGTTATAACTGTCCACATAAGACTACCAGATTTTATATTTACTCACATATGCATGTAATTAAACAAGGAACGTTTTGAAACCACCATAGCTTCTTAGCGTGTGTGTGTGTGTGTGTGTGTGTGTGTGTGTGTGTGTGTGTGTGTGTGTGTGTGTACGTGCATGTGTGCTCATGCTTGTGTATGTCTCTAATTAGATAAATTCAAAGCACATCAATTCTCTTAGTGAACTAGCTTACAGCCCACATGTTTATTTTTTATCTGTAATGCATCTCTAGAATTCTCTAGATTTTCTTCCCAGCATACTGCTTCATCAAATTAAGTTCTTAGTACAAGATGTTCCAAAAATTAATCCATCTTTAAATGGTCTTTCAGTTAATAGCACATCATAGCTCATTTACTTAAGTCTAATGGAACCAACTACTTTTTATTATTTTCTACAAGTTTAACAGTGTTGTGAATTGTATAGTCTAATGGAAAATAAACACAGCTGTCAAACTCCACATTCATAAATTATTTTATCAAAGCACTTATTACATGAAAATCTCCATTGCAAACATTCTGTTATTTTCAAATGTACTTTATATGGTACCCTAAAACAAAACACGTGCATGAGTTCAGATTTTGTCAGTAAAGAAGAAAAGGACAAGTAAAATGGCTGCCCTTTTTTCATTGTTCAAACACGACTAACATCTAGATAATAGGCCTCATCTATTTTTAAATGGGCTTGTAAGACCTTTTTCTGCAAGTCATGACACTTTGCATAGTAGACTGTGATTCAAACAAAAACTTGTAAATTCCGAAATTTGCTGTTACACTTTGAGTTGTTTGTTTGTTAGGGATGCATGTACCCCACCTACTTATAGAGCTCCCAAACTGCTGTACTTCAGAGTAAGGAAATAACTCTGCAGTACTAGAATTTCATACTTAATATATATATTTCTCCACTTTTGCATTTGCAATTTGTCTGTTCTAAGGATTTCAGTTCTAGTCATCTGAATTTCTATAGGCACATTTCTAATTGCATCATCAATGTGAACTTCCAAGTTTATCTTGCTATTTTTATTTTCCAGCACACTCACATAATTAAATTGTATTCTCACCTGGGGGGAGGGAGGTTGGCATGATGGTCATGGTATTTACCTTACAGACACAAAGTGCAAGGTTTGATTCTCCCATAGGATAATTGGCTAGGCTTAAAATAGCCCACAACGTCAGTTAGCATAGCACTAAGCTATGATTCATAAAGAAAGGGTTTATTATACTATAGTACATATTAACACATTTAAGCAATGTAGCTTCTTCAACTGTAACTTAGAATTATTGCTTGCATCCAGACATTAACTGAGTGAACTTTGAGCCCCTGTTGCATACACAAGGATGATCATTAAAATAATAGCTGATTTGATATCAACATACATTTACATAATGACCTGCCATCATTAGCTGTCATAGTCACAGGTATAAACAAAACAACCATGGCCCCAGTATTAATTTCTGATGTCTACCTGAATCAATTTTCATTATTTCCTTATTCTTACAGTATGACACTTAAATATCTGTCGTCATATCTAGCCATACATCCATTTACATTTTTAAAACATTACTTTTCTACTGTCATTTAATGATCCAGCCTGCCAAGGGCCTTATTGATACTAGAATAATGTTGCCCACTTGTTTAAATAGATTTTCCACTTTCAAAATGTAACTGATAAGGTAATTTTACATAGTAGTTATAAGACAAATAAACCAGCCCTAAGATGAACTTCCATCTTAACTGCTGACATAAACTTGCTTTTAAAAAAATGTCTAGTTTCATTTGGAAGTAGACACATTAGAGCAGAGAACAACTTGTTCTACAATTGAGAGTCTTATTGAAAAAATAATCAGTATCTCCTTAAAGTATACATATTCTTTAAAGCCAAATGCAAATTTTAAGACTATCCCCCGGAATTACTAAACGTCAGTGCAGGACTAGCTTAGCCCTGCATGGAAGTGCCCGTTTAGGAGCAGGATGGCAGTGTGCCATGCATATTAAGAAGCTGTGCTGCCTGAGCTCCTAGGCTTACACGAAGTATGTACAAGTACAGGGTGTGTGTCTGAAAGCAGAGCTCTCAGAATAAATACGCCCCTGCAATGTAGAACAGCAGAAAGTAGTAAGAAATGAGCAAGACTGCTCATAGGTGTCAGCATATCCCCACCAACAGTCCCCCATGTGTACAACAGCAACAGTACATACAAATTAAATGAAGAAACCCATGTATAAATATTTAGAAATATATACATATATATATAAATATATATGAACATATATACATGCAAATGGCGACATCTACACATATATATGTCAACACTTATATGCCCACATATACACAGCAAGTTACATATATGTACGCCGATATATATCTCCATAGCTATATACGGACATAGTTATAAATATGTAAGCAAATATATATACCTATATAGGAATATATGGGCATACATCTGTAGATAGCAATGGTAGATTAACAGAAACATATATGTCCACATGCACCATTGATGGGGTTGAGAGGCCCCAAAAAATATACGTCTTGTACGAATTGGCATACCCCCCCCCCAGCCAAACACATCCACCCTGCAATACACTACCAAGTTTATTTTATTTTAGTTAAACTGGGATTTAAATAATCTTCTTTTATTTTTTTATATTTTATTCCCCTCTCCCCCACCCACTAGGTGGGCTGACCAGTACAGGCCCAACCAACCCGGAGTCTCCTCGACCCATATTTTCTTAACCCACAATTCCACCCCCCCTCCCCGCTGCACACATATAGCAACCATCCCTCCTCTGGTTACCAGCCCATAGCAACCACACCACCACACTTTGCCCACCCTCCACTCCTCCTCCCCTCGGGACTCATCTTGTACGTTGTCCCGACTCAAGTATCATCGGTCTTCCACACGCTGTATTCCATACACATATGAACACAGCCATGCTTACCTTTGGAGACATGAGGTTACCACAAAGAATAACACCTAATTTGTGCATCGTCCCGCATGGGATGAAGTTTTCTTGGTAATAACAATACACTTCACGGGTGACTTTGTTTACACCAATGGTTTTATTTTTAGGTATAGCCAAAGTAGGGCATTTGACATGTACTGAGTGTGACTAGCCTAAAATGCATTGCACCCTACACAGACACTGGAAAATACACAAAACATCCACAACTGACTTGTGTGGGTATAGAACCCCTAACAGAGGTCTACATCACTACAACATGGAGCTGCTATAGGACGCACCACAGGGATTAGTGAAGAGTTTTTTCACCAAAGGTGTATATCACATTGGCTGACATCAGCAGGATTGCCAAAGTAGGGCATTTGAAATGTACTGAGTATGACTAGCCTCTAATGCATTGCTCCCCACACAGACCTTGAAACACACACAAAACATCCAGACCTGCCATGGGTGGGAATAGAACCCTACCAGAGTTTTACATCACACTATAGCAGTACGCAGGTATGGCACACACTACACAGATTACTGGGCTACAACCTTCCCAGAGGTGTATTTCTGGGTGGATGACATCAGCAGCCTTACCAAAGAAGAGCAATTAAATTGTAGGGGGTGTGACTACCCTAAACACACTGCTTTCTGCAAAAACAGGGTCAGACAGACAGACACACACACACACACACACACACACACACACACACACACACACACACACACACACACACACACACACACAGTTTCCAAGGCTGGGGTTAGAACTCCTACCTAGTTTGTCACACTACAGCAGTACACAGTTATGGCACATGCTATGGAGATAACTGGGTTGCAACCTTCCCAGAGATGTATTTCTAGGTGGATGACATCAGCAGTCTTACCAAAGAAGAGCATTTAAATTGTAGGAGGTGTGACTACCCTAAAAAGCATTGCTTTTTACACAGAGTCAGACAAACACACGCACAGTTGCCAAGGCTGGGGTTAGAACTCCTACCTCACTAGCTTATCACACTATAGCAGTACACAGTTACATATGTCGGGTACTCCATTTCAGTCTGTTGTCTTACCTATCGTGCTGAATAGAGGCATACCAATGTACTACAGATCTTAGTTTTTAATTACCTACATATTAGTTTCTGACTTCCTACCCTTCAGAACTGACATCCCACTGCTTGACCTGCTGTAGTCTGCCTTTGTAGGCCTGGGGGAAGGTTACCCATAGGCCTCATTCAGAGGCCATAGCACCACCTTTGTTTGTGTTTGTCTACACCTGTCCTGCTGGCTGTGCCTGTTGTTGGGTATGTGACCCCCCCCCCCCGACTGGCATGTGTGAGTCACTTACCTTGTGAGTGTCTCAGTATTGAGGGTGGTGCTGCAGGGCTGCCTATGTCAGTTGCACATAGTACACTCCCTACACATGGTTAGGCACAGGTAGTGTAATGTTTGGCATCCCTTTTACTATATGTGAGAGTCAGAGAGAGGTGTTATTCCCTGGGTCCCTCCTCTGTCAGTGTATGTGCTATCCATTGCCTCTTTGCCAAGGCTAGGGTATACTGGGCATGCATCCTTCTGCCTACTGGGGCAGGCTCAGGTTGTTCCTCCTCTGGGTCACTCTGTGCCTGTGCAGGCCTTGGCAATGGTGGGGGGCTGTGTGGCCCTTCCCCGTGCTGTTCCTGCTGCAGCTATTTCCACAGGATCATATTTTGTAGCATGGCACATACAATGACAATTTGGGTACATGTAGCTGTTGAGTACTGCAAGGTTCCACCGGATGTGTCCAGGCACCGGAACTGTAACTTGAGCATCCCAGACACACACTCTATTATAATTCTGGTCTGTGCGTGTGCCTCATTATGGGGTTCTTGTTCGCGTGTGTGTGCATTTCTGATGGGTGTCATCAGCCACGGCTCCAGTGTGTATCCAGCATCCCCCACTAGGTGACCGTCAGGGATGTCCCCACTGGCAAATCTCTGGTACAGCTGCATCAGATGCCAGATGTGGGAATCGTGATAGCTTCCAGGGCAGCCAGCACACACATTCATTATTATGCTCTGGGCATCACACACGACCTGGCAGTTGATGGAAGGGAAGCCCTTGTGGTTGATGTAGACCCTACCCCACTCACAGGGTGGTGCTTTGATTCATATGTGCCTGCAGTCTATAGCACCCACTATCTCAGGGTATTTTGCTATTTGGTGGAACAGTTGCATATTGCTGGCCAACACCTCATGGGTGTTGGGGAAAAATATGTGCTCATCAGCATGTGCTGACATGGCATCCAGGAACTGGTGGAGTACCCTGGATGCCGATGCCTGTGAAATCCACATCATATCCCCAGTTGGTCTTTGCAAGGTACCTGTAGCTAGTATTCTTAGGCCTACACATACCTTGGTATCTACTGGGATGGGTTCCCCCCTGTTAGTTCTGTGTATCAGGGGTGGCTAGCACAGCTCAACGATTTGCTGTAGGAGGTCCCTGTCCACCATATAGCGCTCCACTATCTCCAGCTCATATAGCCCCTGGTAGGTTACCCTGGGTCTGAACACCCTTCTCCGTCTCTTTACTGTGGGTTGGTGGACAACATTCATATCCTCACCACCCTCAGCCTCTTCCACAAGTTGTTGTATGATAGCTATTGCAGCCCCTATCATTTTGCTGTACTGAGTGTTAAAAGTTTCCCGCTTGTTTACATCGGTGGTGCAGAGTGTGGAAAAAACCAGAGGAGAAGTTGTTTGTATAGTTTATAGTACTGTTCTGGGCTGGGCTAGTCTGCTGCTTGTGTAATTGGCTGAGTCTAATACATTTCACCTGCCAGCTAAGCTAGTTCTCCTTGATTACCTTCCTACTGTTGTTTTCCCTTCCCATTGCCTTTTTGCTTAAGCCCGTGTGCACGCCGCACAGACACAGTGCTCAAATATGCACAGAGCTGCTATTTCCTGGTTTAACTTTTTTTTACTTCCTGTAAATCCTGGTGCGTGGCGCACGCACCCGCTTAGGCTTTGTAAAGAGTGCTAAGCAGGTTTAGACACACACCCCTAGCTTAGCTGTGCTAAGCTAGGTGCAATCCTGAGCCCCAGGGCTCCAATCCGCTTACAGTAGGCCTGACACACACCCCCATGATGTCACCTAACTCTTAGGCTTGCACCAAGCTATTCCTACTCTTACACTGTTGGGACCTGACTCACATGCTGGGGAATACTGGGATTCACTTTCCTTCCCCTCATTTGCATAGAATTGCCTGCTAATGCATAGTTACATGTCTCACACTGAGCCTCCTCCCTTAGCAACCACTACTCATTGGCCAGGTTGTCTTCTGACTGCCATTGACGTGCATGGCGGAATAGTGATTTTTAGTTAGACTGCTTATTTTAAGTTTATTTTATTACTTTCTCCCGATCCCATTTGCGTGCCACTGCCCTAAGTTGATTTTTGTATTTTTTTTTTGTTTGCGATGCCAATGGCCTTATACTTGGCCATTGGCATGCTTACTACATGATATGCAGCCTTTATTTGGAACTGTCACAGCTCTGTTTTGGATTTTGCAGAAATGTACTCTGTTACTAACTGAGTACATTTCTGCAGATAGCACTAGTCCTACACGGACTGTTGCAAGCTTCCTGGATTGCAAAATCACCTCATTTGCATAGATTTCACCTGCAAATGGGGTGATTTGCATACCGGGGCTTAGTCCATGAAGGATTAGTGCAGGAGCGCTCGTGCACGCCCCTGCAGGCTGTTCCTGGATCGCACGGCAGACATATTGCCTGCTTGAGATCCTGCACCGATCTTGCACTCTGTGCAAGCTTTTGAGAATCTGGGGGATATTCTTTTTTCTTTAACTCATTGTTTCACAAAAATGCATACTTCATTCACACAGCTTCAGTATTTTCTGCACTTTACATTTGCTTATTATTTTGTCTTTATCTGGAATAGCAAAATCTAAAATTATTTGAAATCTGACATACATGATAGAGTTACAAACTTGATTATGTCTTAGGGTTGCCACCTTTTCAAATGCCCAAAGTGGGACATTTTTGGTGCAAACGTCAGATTTTGCAGGGTGAAACATACCCATGGCCAGTACAAAGGACATAATTTCACTTTTTTGCCTAAATAAAAGCTTATTATTGTAGCATTTTACTTGCTTATTCTGTTTCTTATAGCATTTAGGTGTTTCAGATACAGAATAACTGTTTTATGCAACTATTACATAAAATATAAGAAATAATTTTGTCCTAAAATCTCAGGACATTTGCCATTTTTACAATTTTTTTGCAGGACACAACTGCCAAAGAGGGACTGTCCCTCATAAAGTGGGACAGGTGGTAACCCTATTATGTCTAGGTTTGATATTTGTTAAAATTTCTCAGTTACAACTTGATTATGTCTAGGTTTGATATCTGTTAAAATTTCTCAGTGAGTAAAATATCTTTTCTTAATAGTATTATCAGAATGTTGACAGAATTGTAATTCTTGGACCAAATTATCTGTAGAAACTTAACCATTTACATGATTCATATTAGCATGCCTTGCACAGTATATTGGCAGTTTGAATTTGCTTACCAGTCTGTGAGATTATATTTATTCACATTAAAATGTAAATTAGACTGTTGCATCCACTTATCAGTTATAATTAGAAAATACCACAGTAATACATTACTCTATGAGTAGCTATAACAAAAGCTACTAATTCTGTCACTGCCCATAATGTTTTCTATTAAGGTATTAAATATATACTTGAATGGAAGTCATATCCCTTCTACTTAAGACAGGAACATACACTAACCCCTGAGGTATACAGTGATAAAATATCCTGTTAGAAAAAATGTACACCCTCAGTCTTATTCATTATAGTTTTTCATGTTAACCAAGATTTATTCTAATTAAAAATATGTGGTAGGTACAAAGATATGTTATGGCTAATGTTATACTCTGATATAGCAAGATGTTAACTTTTTACAAATCTCAAAGATTACAAAAGCTTCTCTTATGCAGTTATCCATTAACTTAGAAAATATCTCAAAAAGCGGGTTGGTGAAATGTGATCTTCTAGTATTGAATGATTTATATTGAGTGATATTTTGGTTGATCACTAAGTCAGTCTTAAATTTGTCAAATAATTATTTCTCTGTTTACTTTTTAAAGGAGAAGGGTGGGCTTATTGGAATTTAGCAAAAAGAATTGTGGTTGTCACACTTTTTATGAGAATGGTTACAGATTTCTCTGTTTTGAAAAAGACTATGCATTTTTGAGTATGTGATGCTATATCATTGCTATGATCAACAGTAGATCATCTTCTAAACTATGTAATAGAGGAGATGTAATTTTGTCTGGACTGCAATTTAAACTTTTATTTATCTTACTAACTATTTCATGTAAATTTTCAGGAATGCTAGTACTGAAGAAGTAATACTTTATGGAATGTCTCAACAAAAGTGTCTGCAGTGGTGGGTAGAGCCAAGATGCTCTACTGAAAGCAGCATATTTTCAGAGCTGCAGAACTAACCTACCCAGCAAAAATTAAAATCACTTTGACTAATGAAGTGAGAACTTTTAACAATATAGAAGAAGCTTCCCTTTTTATCCAAAAACAGCATAATAACTATACCAGAGGAAATTAACTGCTCTACTCCTTCCTTAAAAAGATCCCCAGCAAAAAATACTTGGTTGGATGTTAAAAAGAAGAAACAAAAGATAGGCTCCACAGCAGCTAATAATGTAAATTCTCTCAATGTATCAACTTCTAAATGATTTATGTATTAGTTATATTGTCAAAATCTATTGCATTTAATTATACTTGATCTGATCATCATTAACAAATATCAAGGTCCAAACTTATTATTAGCAACATGATGGACAGATGCATTTATCCTATTACTATAGGAAACAGGTATTTAACATTTAAAATGTCTAAATAATTTGTTAATATTTAGTACTAACCGCTAAATGCTGAAAGAACATTCTCAATAATGTTCATATCCATGCTATCTGACATAAATAACAATAACTCTGCAAGATTTATAACCAAACAGCATTTTCTTTAAACAGAACGAAGAAAAAGCTGCTGAGGTATGGCTCCAGAGTCTCCAAATTCTTTTAAAATCTTTTGAAAATAAAATGACACAGTAATATTCAATACGTATGCAGTACTGATTTTAATCTCACACAAGCGCTTTCACATCAAGCTTCATCAGGTGTATAAAGGATTACATAAAAAACACCTTAAATAACAATTTAATTAGATCACATGACTTGCAGTGACTATAATTTAAAAGAACATACCCTTTAATAACTGAAAATGTCTAAAATCTATTAATATACATACATAAAATATATATATATATATATATATATATATATATATATATTTCATAAAACAGATTACATAAATTACATATAAAATATATAATAAATACAATAAGTAAACACACAATATTCATATATTATCTACGTAAAGACCTTTTTCTAAGAATAGGCTTCATGGGGACAGTATCATTGAGACCATGGCCATAATTAGCCCTAAGCATTACAATCCATTTTGCTTCTATTTCTTCCGTCCTGGCTCTAATGTCTCCACCCCTTAAACTATCATATGTTCTACTAACTACTAAGAATTGAAAACTATGGCTCTCTCCCACATTTAAAACATGCTTCACCAATGCATTTGTACGTGTACCTTTCCTAATATGGTATATATGTTCTCTAATTCTTTCTTTCAGTGTACAATCTGTCTTACCTATATAAAATTTATTACAAACTAAACAACTAGCCAAATATATAACATGAGAAGTATCACACGTTGCACTAACCCTGATATCATAAATATGTCCAGTGTCAGGGTGTTTAAAAAACTTCTCCTTATTAATATTTACAAAATGTGCAACTACCACAAGGTTCAGTACCTACAGCTTGATTCAAATAAATTTCATCTCTAGGTGTACATAATCTTCTCTTCAAATTCTTTTTGTTCTTAAATGTAAATTGAGGTATATTCCCTACTATCTTACTAATTTGATTGTCTGTAACTAATATGTTCCAGTGTTTATTAATTATGTCTGTGTACTTATTAACATCTCTAGAATAAGTAACACAAACTTTTAAATTAGAGTCATATTTACATTTGTTCTTTGACATTCTCTCTGAAAAATAGGGTTTAGCTCTAGTTTTTCTGAGTCTTTCAACAGCTGTAGCACTATCATGAATCAGCTCACGGTTATACCCTCTTGCTGTTAATTCGCATCCAACTACATCCATTTGTTTCTTAAACTCATCTTCTCTATCACATAATCTCGAAACCCTATAAAATTGATTTTGAACTACATTTTTGAATATGTACCTAGGATGCATGCTATCTCTACTTAAAAGTTTATTTGCATGACATTTCTTCCTATATAACCTTGTGGACAATATATTCTTATCATCTTTTTCTAAGCAAACATCTAAAAAATTAATCTCTTTATCAGAGAAATTAAATGTGACCTTTAAAAATTGTGAAGATTCATTAAGATAAACAGTTTAAAATTAATGTGTGTGCGTTTTATGTTAGTAAAGGTTCCTTTGTATTTAACCAAGTACTGCCATTAGAAGCAAAATCTATCACAATGATTAGCATAATACTTGTTCTCACTGCCTTAACTTGTCACTTTTATGAAATATCTAGTTTATTGTTTGATCCCTTTAGAGAATTTAAAATATATTTCTGTACACATAGAAATCTATTATATATAATCAGAATGCTGGAAAGGGGAAAGGAAAATATTCCTACACACCAAACTACTAACCCACAATTTAAACATTAATTTACTGTTACTGTTCTGCTGCTTAAAATATGTTTCCCAAGAAAATAGAAGTGATTATTATACTGTTTTCATGCTTTAAGAGCTGATAACTGTAAATAACAGTTTTTTTTACTTTATTCAGCTTCATTTACTTCATACACTTTATTTTCAATTTTTTTTTCTTTCCTTTACACTCAAAATCAAAATATTCCATTTCTAGCAAAGAGGTGAAGCTTTTTACATACCTCATGAGGGAGCTCCTATTATTTTGCTTACTCACTGCTTAGTAGTTCAGTCTGAGGCATCTTTCACTGTTTTGAAAGGAAGTAAGGGGAGCTTTTTAGGAGATGTACTTACCAAGCACACAGTGAATATTTTGGTCCCCCTATGAAGTAAATAACATCTAGATGCATGAGGAACATTAATAGAAGTAAATGTAATCACTATAAACTGATTATAGCTAGACTTTGTAAATGAAAGCTAATTTAAAACACTACAAGCAGCAGAAACTCAAGATTCAATTAATGTGAACAGAGAAACACAGCATGCAAGTAAGTTCATGCAGTTACTCTATGATTATCTGCATTTAAAGAAAAAGCACATTAAAAATATGACTTGTTTTATTTAATGGATTCAGTTATGCATTTTACTGAATTATAACAACTATATTGTGAAATGTTCTCTATTATAGTTTATAGTGATGCATATAGGAATTCTTGTACTTAATTAAAATGAACAGTAACATGTATAGTATAGAAAATATTTTAGAGTAAATTAGGTGTATGTAGTTGTAAGACTGGATTATTAAACCTCCAGTCTGACACCTATTTCGGTTTATCTGATGTGGAAGACAGAGGTAATCATTGTATTCTTTGGTCAATGCTTGTAAAATGCATATTTCTAGAAAGTTGCACCTTGTTCTAATTTTATTTTAGTAACTGATTTTTTTTTTTTTTTTGCAGTAAGCCATACCATAGTCGACATCAAGTTAAAATAAGCAATAGAATATATATATCTTACCATTTTTTTTTTTCAAATTATCTATTCTTGAACATTTTAAGTGACTTATTAACATAAGTGTTCACAGTAAGGAAGATTAGTGGTTGCTTCTGGTTTACTTGGTTATTTTAAGTTTGTATGATCATAACTAACAGGATAGCTGGGTAAAGCTGTCTGTTGATAACTTAATAGATTTCTTTAAGGGAGTAGATATTTATTTTATGCATTCTTTGAGCAATATATAGATCCCATTTAGTCATAACATGATATGATATATATTGTAAATAACCTAAGTTACTACCTTTCTCCTTTGAGTTTATTCAGGGCAGTTGCCCTATATTTCATGGCATTATTATAAAAGACAGGTTCATCCTATACCTAATTACTGAACTTCTAATTTGTCTTGCTCACCATGGACACTTCACATGGATATATGCAACAAAACTAAATTGTAGTATAGTATTGTTTTGTTTGCTTTGACTTATGATAAAATTGCTACCTTATTGTTTCAGCCTGTTAATTAGCAATTTAACATTTACATGTCGATGAACTGGTAGTCAAGATTATGTACCTTTGATCTTATAATATAGACCCCGGCTATTGATAAAAAGAAAAAAGAAGAATTAATAAAAAGTATACTGAAATATTAGCACATAAAGCTAACTTGGTATTAGAAAAACTAAAAATTAACTCTTATGCTGCTTCACCTAAATATTTGCACATTTTATCAATAAGGGCTAAATGCCAATCAAAAAATAAAGTTATTGTAAACATACTTCATGAAGGATAAAAAGATAGTGTCTGATATAGGAGACATTCTTGATGCCTATAAACATCATTTCTCTGAGTATTATAAATGAGACCCTCCAGTGGATAGCTTCTCATATTTGGATTTAATTGCTTCTAATATTAAGAAAATTCCAGAAAAAATAAAATCATCCCTTCAAAATAAAATAACATATCAAGAAGCCATAGACAACAATAATAAAGAAAGTAAGTCTAATAAAGCACCAGGAATTGATGGTATCTTTATAAAAATGTATAAGCTTCTCCCCCTTCTCTTACCTCCTTTTTTACAAAACACTAACTGAAGTATAGACATACAGTATCATACCACCCTCTAGGAAATATTCTTTAATTGCTCCAATTATAAAAGAAAATAAAGATCACAAGCATTGTTGCTCTTAGAGAACAGTATCCCTGTTAAACAATGATTATAAACTATTTATGTCCATACTAGTTAATAGAATAAAAATTCCACTATCACAGATAACAGATGAAGATCAAACAGGGTTTATAAATAATAGACACACATATGATAATATCAAAAGAGTATTAACTCTCATTGAAATATGAAATAGAGAACATCAAGAAGCTCTAATAATTGGTTTAGATATAGAAAAAGCATTTAACTCATTACATTGGAATTATTTATTTTAAGTATAAACTTTGATTTTTCTCCTTGCTTCATTTCACTTTTAAAGAATCTATATAAATAAAAATGTAAATGTTCGTTTGTTCAAAATCTTAAATCTCCGAAAGTTCTTCACCGATTGCTTTGAAATTTTCACACAATGCTGCATTCGAATACACACGTGTTTTTATATACCTACTATTATATAGATGTCACATGCTGCATTCGAATATGCGCGTGTTTTTATATACCTACTATGGATTCTATATATTTGTATACAAATATGCAATTTTATATGTTTTTGTTATAACTTTCTTTCTTCTTTTTCAGTGCAATCGATCTGCTTTAGTTCATCCAAATAATGCCTCGCAGAAGATCAAACTTAGGTCGTCATACTCGCGGAGCGGAATCAGTGTGACGAGTAATTGCAAATCAAACTGAGGAAGAACGGGCATCAGCGAACAAGCAAAACAGACAAAGAATGGCTTAAATACGTGCTGAGGAAGCTGCAGAGCGATGTGCAGCCTGACTTGAGGATGCACGGTTGCGAGCATGGCGATTGCGTTCTGCAGCTTCAGATCTACTTTGTTCTCAACAGAATGAAAATGACAGGCTGAGAGTGGCTGAAAGACGTCACCAAGAAACTGCAGATCAGCATCAAACATGACTCCATGCTCAGCAATCATGCAGTTACAATCACCTTGCATTCCGGTACAACCCAGTTGATGATTATAGTATGAGCCAGCATGTTCTCATCGGCACTATGACTGAAGTGTGTCCTTATTGCAAGGCTCTGAAATTTAATGGAGAAATGAAAGGAATGTGTTGCGCCACCGTAAAAATTAAACTGCCTCAACTTGGAGAACTGCCAGAGCCATTAAAAACTTTGCTTGCCGGATATACCGCCGAATCAAAGCATTTCCTATCTAACATCAGGAAATGCAACTCATGCTGCCAAATGACGTTGTTCAGCACAGAAATCGTAACAGCTCAATTCATGCCAACTTTCAAAGTGAAAGGACAAATTTATCATAAAGCCGGCTCCCTGCTTCCGTTCCCAGATGGTCAACATAAATTCCTACAAATGTATTTCATCGGTGATGGCAATGATGAATTGAATGCATGCTGCGGAATTTCTACCGGCATACAAAGGTCCATCATTTCCCAACTGCAAGAGCTTCTTCACGAAAAAAAAAATTTAGTGCGTTTGTTCAAAACAGCAATTGACATGATGCCATCTGATACACACAAGATTGTTATTCATGCTGACAAAACGCCTGCTGGAGAACATGTGCGAAGATTCAATGCTCCAACTATAGACGAAGTGGCAGTTGTTATAGTCGGAGATCAATTCCAACCTAGAGATATTGTTCTTCATCGGAGAAACGATCAATTGACAACAGTTGCAGAAACTCATCGATGCTACGATACCCTGCAATATCCAATCATTTTTTGGGATGGTGCCGATGGATATCACTTCAACGTTAAGATGATAAATCCAGTCAGTGGTGAAGAAATAAATAGGAAATGCAGTGCAATGAACTATTATTCATACCGATTAATGATTCGAGAGAATGAAGACAATCATATTTTGAAATGCCGTCAATTGTTTCACCAATACATCGTAGATATGTATGCAAAAATCGAAACAGAACATTTGATATTCATCCGTTTGAATCAGTCCATGCTTCACTCTGAAGAATACGTTCATTTGCGAGATGCAGTTGTAAATGACGGTAATACAACTAACGTTGGAGGACTAATGATTTTGCCATCTTCATATACAGGCAGTCCACATCATATGCATGAGTACACTCAAGATGCAATTGCGTATGTTTGTCACTACAGGCGTCCAGAACTATTCATTACATTCACATGCAATCCAGCTTGGGACGATATACAACAGCTCTTACTTCCTGGGCAATCACCGGTGGATAGGCATGACATCACAGCACGTGTTTTTAGACAGAAGCTGAAATCGCTGATGGATTTCATGGTAAAACATGAAGTGTTTGGCTCTGTGCGCTGCTGGATGTACGCAGTGGAATGGCAAAAGAGAGGATTGCCACATGCACATATACTAATCTGGCTCTATAACAAAATCACTTCAAACAAAATCGACGATGTAATATGCGCTGAAATACCCGATGCCAACGTCGATAAGGATTTGCATGAAGTTGTGACAAAAAATATGTTACAGGGACCTTGCGGTACACTGAATCCAAATTCACCATGCATGATAGACGGAAAATGCTCTAAGCGATATCCTCGAGCATTAGTATCCAACACAGCTACAGGAAACGATGGATATCCTTTATACAGAAGAAGATCAGCAGAAGGTGGCGGTAAATTAGCAACCATATAAATGCGAAACGGTGACATTGAAGTAGATAACCGGTGGGTTGTTCCATATTCACCTTTGCTATCAAAAACATACAAAGCGCACATAAACATGGAATACTGTAACTCCGTTAAAGCGATCAAATACATTTATAAGTATGTGAATAAAGGCAATGACCTGGCAGTTTTTGGCATGCAACCAGAAAGAAGTGATAGGAATGCAGTCATACATATCGATGAAATCGCACAGTATCAGGCTGGAAGATACATAAGCAGCAATGAAACTGTATGGCGAATTCTTTCATTTCCCATACATGAACGAAGTCCAGCTGTTGTTCACTTAGCAGTATATCTAGAAAATAGACAACGCATTTATTTCAGAGCTGCAAATGTGCAACAAATAGCCCTGAATCCACCGGCTACAACGTTAACTGCTTTCTTCACGTTATGTCAAAATGACGTGTTTACGAAAACACTGCTGTATTCGGAAGTGTCTACGTATTACACATGGAATGCGAGTAGAAAATCATTTGAACGACGCAAACGAGGACAGCAAGTCGACGGACAACCTGGCATATTCAAAGAAACTACGATAGGCAGACTGTACACCGTGCATCCCAATCAAGATGAATGCTTCTTTCTTCACCTGCTGTTGGTAAATGTGCCCGGTCCAACGTCTTTCCAGCAATTGAGAATTGTCAACGGCATTACACATGCCACTTTCCGCAGTGCATGTCAAGCTCTGAATTTATTGGAGAACGACCGACACTGGGATGTATGCATTAATGACGCGTGCAATACATCACATCCAAATCAAATTCATGCATTGTTTGCAATCATTTTGACCACCTGCTCTCCTTCATCTCCAACAGTGTTATGGAAGAAATATAAATCACACATGGCTGAAGATATTTTCCGTCTAATACGCAAGGAAAATTCAAATATGAACATGGATTTCACAGCAGAAATCTACAATGAAGCATTGATAATGATTGAAGATTTGTGCTTAGAAATCACGAACAAAGTTCTCAATCAATTGGAAATGCCATCACTGAATCGATCTGCTGCTGCTTCGTTCAATGTAGAATTACGTTGTGAACAAAATTACAACACGAGAGATCTTTTGTCGTATGTGCAATCAAATATTCCTAAGCTAACGCTTGAGCAAAAAGGCATTTACGATCAAATAATGCAAACTGTCAATAACGGGGTTGGAGAAATCTTCTTCTTAGATGCGCCAGGAGGAACTGGTAAAATGTTCCTAATTACATTGATTCTGGCAGCAATTTGATCCCAAAATGGCATAGCCTTAGCTCTTGCGTCGTCCGGAATAGCTGCGACATTGCTACCAGGTGGAAGAACTGCTCATTCCGCTTTGAAATTGCCATTGAACATGCAATTCATTGAAACTCCCACGTGCAACATTTCCAAAGCATCTGGCATGGGAAAAGTATTGCAGAAATGCAGACTTATTGTTTGGGATGAATGCACAATGGCGCATAAAAAAATCGCTCGAGGCTCTTGATCGATCATTGCAAGATCTGCGTGGAAACATCAGACCATTTGGGAATGCATTAATATTGCTTGCAGGAGATTTCAGGCAAACATTACCTGTACTTCCTCGATCGACACCAGCGGACAAAATAAATGCTTGCCTGAAATACTCTACTTTGTGGTGACATGTAAAGACATTAAAATTAACTATAAATATACGTGTCCAGCTGCAAAATGATCAATCAGCTGAGATATTCTCACATCAATTGCTGGAAATTGGGAACGGAAAGGTGCCGGTTGATCTGACCTCAGGACAAATTTCATTGCCTTATAACTTCTGCAATTTAGTGATGTCAAAAGAAGAATTGGTTGAAAAAGTATTTCCCAATATTCAAACCAATTATAAGAATCATGATTGGCTGACTGAATGAGCTATTCTTGCGGCCAAGAACAAAGACGTCTACGAACTTAACAATATTATTCAGTCTAACATTCAAAGCGAGGCAGTCACATGCAAGTCCATCGACACTGTTGTGGAAGCAGATGAAGCGGTTAATTATCCAACAGAATTTTTGAATTCACTCAATCTGCCAAGGATGGCACCGCACATACTGCAATTGAAAATCGGGGTGCCAATTATCATATTGCGAAATATCAACCAGCCAAAGGTTTGCAATGGCACGCGGCTTGCAATAAAAAAATTAATGAGCAACGTCATAGAAGCAACAATCTTGACAGGACCTTTCAAAGGTGAAGATGTCCTCATTCCTCGCATTCCTATGATTCCAGTGGATATGCCATTTCAATTTAAGAGATTGCAATTCCCAAGTCGATTGGCGTTTGCAATCACCATCAACAAAGCTCAGGGCCAATCTTTAGAATTGTGCGGTTTAGATCTACACATGGATTGCTTCTCACATGGACAATTATATGTTGCGTGTTCTAGAGTTGGCAAACCAGACAATCTCTATATCTGCACAGACAATGGAACAACAAAAAATATTGTATACCCACAAGCATTGTGAAATTAAACATATTAGAAATGTGCGCTTTCTCTTTTCTTTCTTTTCCATTTAACCAGACTGAGCCACAGCAACGCGTGGCTGGGTACAGCTAGTATATATATAAAAACAATCTAGCCTATATAAAAATAGGCCCATTTAATTTGGAGTCCATTCTTATAACTAAGGGCATCAAACAAGGCTGTCCCATGTCCGCAATTCTTTTTGTGATAGCTATTGTAATTTTGCCATGTTTTTAAGGAATGATCCAAACATAAAAAGTGTAGAAATATATACTCAGTATATCTCTAAGATGATGTTATTCACAGATGACATATTACTCACTTTATCTAATTCTAAAATGACTCTGAATGAGTTAGATCTATTAATAACAATGTTTCATTCAATCTCTGGTTTGCACTTTAATAAACAAAAATCAAAATTTTTGTTTTTGAATAAACAGAAAAAATACATGCTGGCAAAAATCACATTATTGGCAACCAAGTATCTAATTTTGATTATTTAGGCATTATTTTATGCACCAGGATTAAGCCGCAGTGGTGCAGTGGTAGCGTTGTCACCTCACAGCCAGAGGTTCTCCCGTTCAATTCTCAGCTGGAGTGCCTTCTGTGTGGAGTCTGCATTTCCTCCCAGTGGTCGAGTAGCGTTCGAAAGACATGCGTGAATGGGCATGCCTTCGTTGAAGGTTGGGCATCGAGCTGGCACCTCAGCACCGTAAAAATCTACTGCCAACCATTAGCAGACCGGAGTTCCGCTGTGGCGACCCCTAACCAGGAAAAGCCGAAAGAAAAACAATTTTTTGCACCAAGATTGAAGAAACAATAAACATGAATTATAATAACATTATAAAAATAATTGAAATCCATATGGAAATGTGGAATAAAATGTTTATAACCTTGAAAACAGATTACAACTATTAAAACAATACTTTTACCACAAATATTATATATCTCACAAGTCATATATATGATCTCAAGCAGAAAATGTATTAAAAATATAAACTCTCTTTCATTAAAATTTTTATGGTTTCTAAATAAAAACAGAATAGCTTTTAATCATCATATTAGACTTTGGGAACAATGAGGAATTACATTTCCTGATATAGAAACATATATCAAGGTCTCTATAATTAGAACCATTATAAACTGGGTAGACACCTTATATACGGGAAACTAGAAGTGCTTTCATGTAACCATATTATTAAAAGAAAGTCATACTTTAGTTAGGTTTCCACTAACTAATCAAATTAATAAGGTATGGTATGCCCTATGTCTCAGTATACAATATAATATATCAAAACCTACAAAATTAAATTCCATTAATTGTATATTTAACACATTCAGGAAATCTATTAGCATGAATACAGAGATCAAGCTTTGGTTTGAAACATTGATTCCCTTCAGTATTGCAAAAAATTTACTGACAAATTGCATAGAAACACTTTAAATAACTGGGAATCTAAAAACTTCATATGTTGGCAACATGGTATGAATGAACATAAAGTACTAGATGGACAACAAATTGTAGTGACATTTTAACTATCATCACAAGATTGACTACTTCTACAAAGCATTCTGTCATATTCCCATGATTTATGCAGAATAATTAATAGCTATTCTTTCAATGGAAAACCAAGTTTGTCATCTATTTATATGAAATTGTTTAGAACAATTTCAGCTTGAATAACATCACCATAAGCCTGTATAAAATATTAATAACATATAAAACAAAACCTCAATAAAATATTAGAATTATATTACTAAGTGGCATTCCTTATCTTTAAATACAGAAATAAAAAATAATCTCTTGCTTTCTGTTAAATTAACCTCTTGGTCTCAACACTGGAGAATGTATACCTGGACATTTCTCCATAGAACATTCCTAACACCAGGTAAAATAGTCAAGTTTAGTAATGTTTTACGTTAGAGATGTTCCCAAGCATGCAGGGCAGACTGCATACATATTTTTATGAGAGCACTAGTATAAAACAATTCTGGAATGATAATAATAATTTTTTACAAGTTCTATTCTCAAATTTGTTTATATTATCTAACATTTTAGTGCTACTAAATATGAATGAAGGCCCTCATTTGAAGAGGGACAATCTTTATTGTGGACCATTCTAGCAGTTTCTAGAAAGTGCATAATGAGAAAATGGAATCCCACTTCACCACCATCCATGGAAGAATTTCCATCTTTAATGAAAGACACAGCACAGAAACAGATCAAGATTAAACAACTGAGAATCTATCTTAACACGTTAACAAATAATCCTTGGAGAAAGGTACTAAATCTTATTGAAAATCTACAACTGGTCTGTGCCTCTCTCTGATTACTGTAAATGCTTACTTAATTGTAAATTAAACCGTGTATTTTGAATCAGACTGCTTTCATTTATTAATTTTTCCTGGAGGCCAAATGTAAATAGTATATATAGTTATTTATGTATTAGAATTTAGATTATGTTGTATCTGCAATAATTTAATTTGTTTGAAAATAAAAATTACTTTAGTAAAAAAAAGCATCTGCAGTTTGTTTCAAATTTAATTTAAATAATTATGTCTCATTAAACTGACAAAAGACTAAGTGAACATAAAATGTCTAAAACCTTAACAGATTGCAACTCAAAACAATGCCAACTCCCAAAGTCATAAAGCTCACAAAATTATTTTTTCAAATTGTCAAGACCCCCCAATAAAAAGTGGGGGTAGCCCCAGTACCCCCTAACTAATTCCCAGAGGTTGTACATATCCAGAATAAAAAATGAGAACATTGATTAAACCAACCCAAGGATTACTTAACTGGAGATTAGCAGAGTATTTCCTGTTTATCTTTTAAATTTGTCATCTTTTAGATGGTCTGGTGGAGTAGAAGGATAAAGTCCTGGCTACATCCCAGTCAACATGGGTTTGATTAGCAACCCAAGTGACTCACAAGTGGGACAGAGGATGGGCATGCCAATCCTGGTGGGGATGGAGGTGTCTGCACAGGCACAAAAATGGATTAAAGCTTCCTGGCAGAAGCTAAAGAGAGATGTAGTTTGTGGATGTCAGCTCCTTGCAGATATGGGGAAGAGTTTGATGCTGTCTGCTAATTGCACTACTCCATAGAAGTTGTCAGGGCATGTCCTGGGTAATCCAGAGGTAGGCTTTAAAGTACTAGATCATAGCCACTCCTCCTGTCTACAAAGGGTCCCCAAATTTTTAAATTTACCTACCCAGCAGAAGAATATGTAGACATAGGAAGAGGGTGCCAACCCCAGAGCCTGACATCTCTTCCCCAAGCTGTTAAGATGAAGGCAAACCTTGTACAGTCACCAGAGATGGTCTGGAAATTGCCCGATAAGAAAAAATATATATAGTCAATAGACCACACCGTCTCAGGCATCTGCTGGAAATTTTAAGATGTTGCAGTCATCAACCCCATTTATGTTAGAACATCTAAATAAATACCTTCCCTTGGTTGAACTATTAGAAAAAAGAACAGAAATAACAATGGACCTTGTGGGGCTGATACTACAATTAAAAAAGTAGGAACTTTTGGAGCAATAGCAAGACCAAGCAGCCTTCATGTAAGTAGTAGCAGCAATGATGGCCAATACAGCCACCAGGTGAAACCTTTGACATGAGCAGCTGGTTGTCAATTCTGGGAGTGGAAATGAGGTGAAGTAGTGGGTAGGGATTGGTTTGATTACAGGATTCAGTATGTGCTATACTGCACTTTTTGAACTTCTGATGCATATAGAATGTTCATTGAAATGAATTTTGCTAGCTGTTATTGTTCTAAAATGTAAGATAAGTATAATTTCTAAGTCAGTTTGTAAATATGCTTTAATGCTACATTAATATGCACAGTATCTAGGCATCACTGCTTGTTGGTTTGGTAGACATCAGCCCCAAGACACCAACCCATTGTTAGCTAATGTGTACAAGAAAAAACTATTTCTTGTCCTCGCTGTTGGAAAAGGTAACTTATCCTTCGATTCATTGTGTATTCATATCAAGAGGGGTGGAGCCGGCAAAATGATGGTACTAGTATGAGGTAGCACAAGAGATAACCACTGCCTTAAATATGGAAAAATGGGAGCTAAATAATGATCAGTATAAAGCAACATTATTTGGTAAATAGATTACCTTGGTAGTAGGGACAGATTAGGTCCATAACACCAAAGACTTCCAAACACTGGCCAGAAGAGCATCTAGAAGTTGGTGCAGTTACCCCCCAGTTAAAGGTGAATTACAGCCCCTAACAAACATGAGATACTGGGGAAATCCTGTCTAATATATTCATTAAGGATATCCACACATCCAGGCTAGTTGCACAGCATAATGCATCCGAGTTTATCCAAGTGCAACTAACTCTGGGCAAGACCGCAATCCAAATTGTAGCTTGCTACAGACCCCCCACCATGCCCCAGTATTCCCACTCCTCATTTCTTGATACACTTGAAAGTATTAGGGTACAACCCAACACCCTAATAATGGGTGATTTCAACTACCCCAACATTAACTGAGAAAACTACTCATGTACCAACTCTTTTGCTCAACGTTTTCTAGAATTCATAAATTCCAATGCCTTGGATCAACTTATTCACACCCCCACCAGGGGCAGCAATATCCTACACCTGGTCATTACCAACATGGGAAACCAGTGTTCCACACCAGAGGTCAATTCCTCGTTGGTCAGATCTGACCACAAGCTAATCAGCCTTGACATACACATCCCACCCCCACCCCCAATTAGGGAAACCATTGTAAAAAACTTCTCCAAAGCCAACTTCATACTTCTTAAGACAGAAGTAGCAAACTTCACGACACCCATGCAGACGGACAATAGAGGTATGACTGCCGAATCCTACACAAATGCACTTTATAAGCACTTACACAAGTGCATGGATCATGCTATCCCTAATAGAACCAAGATGTTATCCTCCAAAAAAAGGAAGCCAGTCTGGTGGCCCTCTGCCATAAACAAACTCTACAAGAGAAGAAAGAAACTGTTGCAAAAAAAGAGTAAAATCCCATGACTGGAGGAACTCCCTGGTCAACCTCAGTAAGAAGCTGAGATCCCTCATAAAATCCTCCAAAGCTAGTTACAAAAACAAAATTGCCACTGACTCTAAAGACAACCACAAAGCATTCTATAGCTATGTCAAGAATCTAAATGGGAACACTCAGATCTGCTCTGAGTTACAGCACAATGGCACTAAATATACAGAACCAACTGATATTGCCAACATCCTAGCAGATAGGTTCAGTGCTAACCTTACTCCCCACTCACCCCCTAGAGGGCCAATCCCTATACCGGAAGAATGCAGAGTTCCTATAATCATGGCTGCACAGGTAAAAAACACACTCTCCAAAGCCAAGAACGCAGCATCCATGGGACCTGACAATATCCCAGGCTGCGTTCTACATGAACTACAGAATGAACTGGCACCCTACCTAAGTACTATGTTCAATCATAGCCTCACTTCAGGCTTTGTACCCACTGAATGGTGCACCACGACGGTTATCCCACTCCACAAAGGGGGATCCATGACGGACTTCGGGAACTACCGCCCCATTAGCCTGATGAGCCTGGTCTGCAAGGCCATGGAATGTATCATCATGGAACTCATAAACAAAGACATTGGTAATCTCCAAACTCTGGACCCTACCCAGTTTGGATTTGTAAAAGGCAGATCATGTCTCCTAAACCTGATTGACTTCTTTGAAGCAGTCACCAAAGCCATAGATGAGGGTAAAACAGTTCACACAGCTTATCTAGATCTCACCAAGGCTTTCGACACCATCCCCCACTCTGGAATTATAGATACGCTCACTAAACTAGGTATACATCCCTATGTCACAAGATGGGTTGCCAACTGGCTCATGGACAGAACCCACACTGTGAAAGTAGTGGATTCCAAATCTGACATCAGACCAGTGACAAGTGGAGTACCACATGGTTCAGTCCTGGGTCCTCTCCTGTTTGGTGTCTACTTCTCTGAAGTGCAGGCTAACACAGAAGGTCTTTGGCTAACAAAGTTTGCAGATGACTGCAAACTAGGAGCCATAATTGAAACTCCTAATGATGTGGACAAACTACAAAAGGGCCTCACTGAGACAGATACCTGGTGTCAAAGCCATGGCCTGAAGCTCAATGCCAAAAAGTGCATTGTCATCCCCTTTGGTAAAAACTCTGTACCTATGAACTACCACATAGCTGGTAGTCTACTTAATGCCAAAAATGTGATAAGAGACCTTGGGACACAGGTGGACAGTAGTCTCTCCTTTGATAATCACATTGCCACAGTGGTCAGGAAATCCTTCTACGTGGCTCATCTCATCACAAAAGAATTCTCATCCAGAAAAAAAGAGGTCATTGTCCCCCTCTACTCATCACTCATTAGACCCATTATAGAGTACAATGCCCCTTTTGGTATGTACCTCACAAGACATCTACAACAACTGGAAAGACCACAGAAATACCTCACAAAGAGGATTACTGGCCTCAAACAGATGCCCTACGCAGACCGTCTTAAAAAAACTACAGCTTTACTCCATTGCATATCGCCTACTCAGGGGTGATCTCTGCCTAACATACAAAGCTATGTCAAACTCAGAGCTGTTGGACATGCTCCACTTAAAGAAGTCCCATTCCCTCTGAGCTACACGCTCTAGGGATCTAAACCTTGTCACCACAATAAACAGAACATGCTGGAGGGATAGATTCCTGTCCCAGAGACTTCCCATACTCAGGAACAGACTACCTATCTATGTCAAACAGAGCTCCTCATTAGCACTCTTCAAGAAAAATCATGATGATTGGATGGGAAATGGGAAATTCACCCCGGGGATCACTTCTATGGCTCTGCTCGACAGGGGCATAGGAAAATAATTTTCTTGGGTGGCGGAAGCCAGGGTACATTTTTTGGCTATGCTTGTATGGGCCCTAGAGCCGATAGCCTAGTACCTACCTATGAACCTATGAACAAATTAAAACTACAATGGCAGATTATTATCTTGAACTATATAAAGAGAAAGACCAAAACCTTGTAGATAACTGAGACAGATTCACTAAAAGAATACAGCTACCCCATGTAAATCCAGTGGTGTTAGAGATGCTAAATAAACCCCTTGCTATGGAAGAAACAGGCCTGCAATCATGATGCTTAAAATAGGGAAGACAGCTGGACTGGACAGAATCTAGGGGAAATACATAAAACATTAGTGGAAGATATTACCCTTGTAGTGCATTCAGTTTATAATGACAGCTAAGGCATTCTGCTTTCTATGCTAGAGTAGCAAATATTGTTACTGTCCACATGGAAAGGAAAGATTTAATTCAACTTCAGTATTACAGATCTACTGCATTGATACCAATGAAAACAAAACATTTTAGCAAAAGTTCTCATAAATTGGCTAGGGAAATAAATGCATGTCAGACTGAGTGGGAACTGCACAATAGGGATTCTTTCCCAGTAGGCATGGTATACCTGGACTCCTTACTCTGTTCTATAATGCATAACAAATAGAGGGACAAAGTGTTGAACTTCTAGCAGCACTATTTATAGATTTTAGCAAAGCCTTCAGCACAGTGTGATGGGAGTTTCTACAGAAAGCTATAAAGGCATATGATACTGAAGTAAACTTTCTTAAATGGTGCCAGTTACTGTACAAACAATCCAAGGCACAAGTAATTAGCAGTAACCAATGTTCAAAAACTTTTCTCCTGTACAGGGACACCAGGTAAAGGTATCCCCTTTCCCCTAATCTTTTCCCCTTGGCTTATATATTTGATGACAGTACAAGCACTGGCAGACATGGCTGGATGATAATACCGCCCTTACAGATACACAGTATGAAGATGGCTGTGTACATTGGTTACAAGCTCTGTTTAGGAGGGCATCAGAAATACTGTAGGTGTTCCAAGAATTCCAGCAATTATTAGGTCAGGAAATAAATGAAAGTCTCGCTCAGCTAGGTTTGAAATAGTGAACTCACACACCTATCTAGGTATGCATATCTCCCAGCAAGTATCACAATGCAGTACAAATGAACTTATATAATCTCTTGGCACATTGTTCTAGGAAGACAGAAACATGGAAGAAGCTTTAGCACCCCCTTCTTGTGAAAATACAAGCTATCCATTTGTGTATACTACCAAAATACCTTTTTCAGCTAGACATATCTCCTCCCTAACCTTACACCCCCTGACATCAAAAATTCAGAAGCTATTGCTAAACTTTATATAGGATGGAAAATATCCCTGGATAGCAAGCAAGAAGAATATGGCATCTATCTGATACAGCAGGGTAGGACTTCCAGATTTAACCAGATATGCACAAGCAGCTGATATAACATTGTCCTATGTGGCTACACACCAAACAACAAGGAAACCCCTTCCCCAGTCTGGGATCCAGGTGGGCACAAGCACAGTTTTGTCAGTTGGCCATATTGGATAGCCGGGAACCTCCTCTACTGGTGAGATCACCTTGTTGGAAAGGAGCAAGCATCTATATCAGGAGAAGAATACAGGCATAACTATGGTAGTAATAGACTACCTTGGTGACAATACCTGCAATAAATAAGCTTGAGTACAGAGATAAACGGGAAAAACAACTATCTGACTACTGTGATGGGATGGGACAGTAGAAACAAAATAGTTAAATGGCATTTAATATTTATTATATACTCAGAAGTGGACAATTGTAGCACCACAGTTTATGAGAGAGATAAACAGAAATTGAGTACCTCTTGGTTACCTACATCCCACAGAAAAAAATGGCACATCTCCATCAGTATGACACCCCAGGGGCTGAAAACCCACCACTGTTCTTTACTCATTCAAAATTATAAAATTTTGGCACCTGTTGTCCTTGAAAATGAAAGTCAGTGGATGAAGGACAGTGTTAGAGATGTAGAGAAAAAAATGTCAGATTCATACTTCTCTTATAGTCCTGCCAAATGATAGCACCTTTATGGATGAAGGCACACCATGTAGTAACATATGCAGTTATGAAAACTATCCCCTCTATAGGGATGAGACATTCCCCCAATACAAAACTCACAGACCAGGAATATAGTTGGCTACTACATATGGTAACCAGTATAACTGCTATAATTTTCTGTTACTGGAAGTTAATATCAATTGATATCAGTAAGGATCTACATTGTTATAGAAATACACAATGATAAGCACTGCATGGCACATTAGTTACACACTTTCAATAAATTTTGGTGTGTTTTATATGTATGGACTATTGACTGATCATTGTTAATGTGTTTCTGAAGATGTATTATAGGTATGATTTTATTATTGTCAACATTCTATTCTTATGTTCTACCCTTACAATAAAATGTTTACCTGTTAAAAAATTTAAAAAAGTCTGCATTCTGAGACTTTAGCTGCTGTGTTATGTACAAAATTAAACAAATGAGGCTTTAGTGATTTTCAGTACATCTCTTCAAGTGAATATGCACAACGTTTGACCAACCCTGCTCAGCCTTCAACATAGACTGTACAGTATACCAAGCCAACGATCTATCTTTACTGTGAACTGCAAACTCAGTACACCTCTAAAAATTCAGAAAGGAAGCTGATATGGAAGATTAGTTTGCAGTCTTGGAGAGATAATATTGTAATAGAAAATTGGCCCCAAGCAGAGTAGGCCCGGATACTCTCCTGTCATCTAACCATAGATTCACTAAACTCACACACACTCCATGAGGATAATAATTCATACAACTATCAGAATCTTAAACAGGATCACATACATATAGAAAGTTTATTACAAAATTCTGGCTAGAGCTGAGGATTAACTTACATTTCATAACTGGGTATCTAGGCATTCAGTATGGACAGACATGTTTACTTAATAAATATATGTATATGGATCTACTTTGAAACATCAATGCCCATATAACCGAATGTCATTTTCCAGAGACAAAAATCATGAAAACTGAAATACCCGAACAGTGAAGTTTTCCCTAGGGTAAGTAAATCCTTGCCTAACATGCCCTTTCCTCGCCTGTAGTACAATCCTGGAGTTGGTATATATAGTTGGGGGGTGGGGGTGGGGGGCATAGCTTCCCACCTAAGTTGGTTTTACTTACATTGGTTCATGTTTTGTGTCAGTCTAGGCAACTGTTTACTTACCCTGGGAAAACTCTGCCATTTGGGTATGTCAGTTTTAGCGATTTTCATTTCGGGAACATGTTTGGTTATCTGGGAGGACCGAATTTTTCAAAGTGATATGTGTATTTTATATATATATATATATATATGTATGTATGTATATATATATATATATATATATATATATATATATATATATACATATATATATATATATATAGAGAGAGAGGGAGAGAGAGAGAGAGGGATATATATACACACATATATATATATATATATATATATAGATATAGATATATAGATAGATATATAGATATATACAGATATATATAGATATATATATAAATATATATAGATATTTATATACATACATATATATATGGGTCTACTTCAGATGATCGAACTTTCAAAAGTTCGACTTTCATATGGCTGAGACCATATGATCAAACTTTTGAAAGTTCGAACATTTAATAAAAAAGTAAAAAAAAGAAAAAAATTACCTGAACAGTTTTTGCAGGGGGGGGGGGGGCAAGCCCTCCTGCTCCCCCCACACTCCCTGCTATTTATATATACCAACTTCGAGATCGCAGTACAGTGCAGAAAAGGGAAATCTTCCCATTCTGTGCTGTATGGAGATCTCCGCTAAGAATGTTCGAACTTTCAAAAGTTCGATCATATGAAGGGGACCCATATATATATATATATATATATATATATATATATATATATATATATATATATATGGATTCCTATTACAAGAACGAAAGTTCACTACTTAGGTTACTTAGTACTAGGCTAACTGCCCTTGTGAGCTAATTTAAGCCCAACCAACTACCCCATGTGAGAATCAAACCTTGCACCTCATGGATGTAAGGTAAACACCTTAACCATTATGCCAACCTCCTCAAACTTGTAATAGGAAGCCTCACTTCTGCGAAAGTTCACTTTAACAAAAGTGAACTTTTGCGTAAGTGCACTTCACCAAAAACAGCACAGCACAGTGGAGGACATAAAAACAAGGTTTGTCCTCCACTATGGTGCGATAGTCATGGACCTTAGGGTTAGGGCACGAGTTAGGGTAAGGGGATAGTTAGTAAAGCTATTCCCTTACCCTAACCCATGCCCTAACCCTAAAGTTCATGACTATCGCACCATAGTGGAGGACATTGCTATTTCCTTCACTGCGCTGCATTCGTCATGGACCTTAGGGTTAGGGCATGGGTCATGGTTGGGGTATCCCCTTACTATGACCCATGCCCTAGCCCTAAGGTCCATGAGTACTGCATGAAAGTTCAGTACAACACCCATTCATTGTACTGAACTTCTCGTAAGTGCACTTTCGATTAAGTGCACTTTCACTGCAGTGAGCATTCCATGCACTATTTCGAATTACTAAAAATTCGATCTAGTGTATGGAACCCAAATATATGCATATATATGTTTTTGTGTGTGGATATACTGAATTTTATTTTAGAAACTCACAGAAATACTTCAGGTACAATTAAATTAATCTTGACTGTAGATATACATAAAAGGGGATTTTCCTACAAATGAATAAAATGTGTATTCTAAAGTGACTCTAAGTCTTCTGACTGTTTCAGTTGGATTTCAGTTAACTGAGATTGGAAACCTTAAGCTTCACTTACATACACAAAGGGCTAATAATAAACCTTCACTATAATATGTTTCTTTCTCTGCCAATAAGAAACAATGTTACCTTGTGAGTGATTTGTTTTAAATGCTATAGAACAGGGTACAGATCAAAGTACTGCACCATTACTTATAGCTGTACAGTAATTATACGAATTCCTGACGCCAACCAACAAGCCAAAAAGGATGCATAAAGGATGTGATAATATAGCAATAACCCTCGCTTGGGTGTGGGTAATGCTGGATTTACCCACGGTTGGTGTGGTTTGGTCACGCGAGCCCGGTGGCCAAACAAAGCCAACCGTGGGTAAATCCAGCATTACCCACACCCAGAAGTGGGTTATTGCTATTATACAATGACATTATTTAAGAAAAAAAATAATTACTTTTCTTAAACAATGGCATTGTATAATGCCTCTTTGCTGCCCTTTCACAGCTGTCTGGTATTCTGCAGCAGTTCTGATGTACTGCGCATGTGCATGCCTACGCAGTGCATCAGAGCTGTGGGCAAAAGCAACAGAGAAAGCAAGATCTCTGTTGCTTTTTAAAAACTGTTTTGCTATGCTAAATGAGTTTAACATAGTGAGTCTGCTTTAAAAAAAGCAACAAAGAATATCTGTTGCTTTTTTAAAGCTGTTGCGCTATGTTAAACCCATTTAACATAGCGAGACAGTTTTGAAAAAAGCAACGGAGAAAGCAAGATCTCCGTTGCTTTTTATAAACTGTTTTGCTATGTTAAATGAGTTTAACATAGCAAGACAGCTTTAAAAAAAAGCAACGGAGAATCTCTGTTGCTTTTTTAAAGCTGTCTGGCTAAACCCATTTAACATAGCGAGACAGTTTTGAAAAAAGCAACGGAGAAAGCAAGATCTCCGTTGCTTTTTTAAAGCTGTCTCGCTATGTTAAACACGTTTAACATAGCGAGACAGTGTGAAGCAATGGAGATCTTGCGTTCTCCGTTGCTGTAAAAAAAAAGAGTTATAGTAATGGAAAAAGTCCGGGCGACCGTACCTTTTTCCATTACTATAACTCTGATTTACAACATGCACGCTGACCAATCAGCGTGCACGTTTTTGAATATTTAATGGGGGGGTTGTTGTATAATGCTAAAGTTTTAACTGTTGCAAGTGTAAAGTCTGTTTTTGCCACTGTGCTATTATTAAACATGCTAAGTGTACTCTGTTGTTCAATAGGAAATAGTTGAATGGATTGCTGGATTCAGGAAGCATGATTACATTATTATATCACAATATTTTTATCAGAATAAACAACTAGTAAACAGAAAGCTGAAATAATTTCTATACACAGAGACAAAAATAGTACCCTTCCACACGGGAAAAGTATAAACCCTTATAGGCCAGGTGCTATGCTCAGTAGCTCTACTGCCTAATTTTAACATATGATGTGATAACTGGTCAATACTTTCCCAGATTCAAAGCACTATGAAAGAGATGGCGGGAGTGTTCAACAAGGCCAGAAATGCATAGTTCCAGCAAAGAAAAATGTGTAGGCATAGAAAATACAAAATGAACAATGATTTGGCCTTGTATGGAAGGGTTAGCCAAATTTGACACTGTGTCTTGTCAGAAAATTCCAGTTGTTTACATAATAAAACTGGTCAACATGTACACTAATTTCGATACTAAATCTTGGCAGACGCCACCAGTTATTAACATAATAAAAGCCAATGTGAAGACTGAAAAGGGAGGGATCATGGTTAACAATGCATTAAGGGGAATAAGTATAGAAAGTGATGAAGAGACAAATGAATGTCATACTGGAGAAAAGGGAAAATGTGACCTTAAAAAGAGTTGTACACTTCTCACTGTTACACAGAAATGGAGATCCAGTCAGTAAAAAGAAGCAGGACTCTAAGGGTAAAGTATGTAAGAGAACTACTGAAAAAGAGAAGGGGAAACTACCAAAACCCCTGGTGGAGGAAAATTATTTTCTTGAGTTACCTCATACCGACAATTACCTAGATGAAGGAGAGAAATGTGTACTTCTTAGAAGAGAAGAGGCTGCAAACTCCACTTCATAACAGAGTAATGAAAAAACAATAATGTTGACTTAGTTAATATCCATGTCAGCCATGTCATTTTCAAAAAGCATGAGTGGAAGGACAATGCAATATTTAAAGCCAGACATACTATAGCTAAATAGATGAAGAAACAAAGGAAAAAAACATTCACACTTCATACCTAAACATTGAACTAAGAAATAACCTACATTCTACAGTAACCAAAGCATGTAACAGATACTAAACTATTTATTAGTCCCAAGGGCATTTAGAAAATGTGTGATGAAGTTCACAAGTAGTCGCAACTTTGGTGGTCATTTAAAAATGAACAAGACAAAAAAGGATTTTTGCAAGATTGCACAGCTATGGTGATAGGAGCAGAAAATATCTGTGTGCCAATTTACCAGAATGTCAAAGGACAGCACCCAACCCAGGGTTTAAGAGATATTTGATAGCCTAATAAAGTCTAATCTGAAAGAACAGCAATGGACATGCAAAATCAAGTAAGAGCCATTAGTATAACCTGGTAATCATTGATTATAGAGTAACATTTCCTAAGACAGTGTCCCCTATGAAGTCTAAATGCAAGGTCTAGAACAAAGAACCAGTGCTGCTCTTTTTTATGTAGGAATTCTCCATAAAAATCTTACTGCCCAAAGCATATCATTTATGGCCCAGTAATGCATGACCTTTGTCATTACAACTAAGGTCATCTGCACGCCACTCTCAACCAGGAGGGCCAGCTGAGTATTTTAATAAAATGATAAAGTTTACATTACAAAAGGCTGTACACCCAGATGGGAGAAACTGGTACATATCTTTTTTAATACAGCCAAAGAACCTCAAGCTTCAACTGGATTCATGTCATTTGAACTGCTATATAACAGACATCCTTGAAGTTTGCCACATATAACAAAAGAAAAACAAGAGGAAAAAAGTACTCCCTTTAACACTGAGATATACAATTTTACAGACCAGCAGGACAGATTAATATCCATAATGCTTATAGTAAAACACTGTAAGGAGAGAGAGAACAGAAGGCACAACACAGAAGATAACCAAAAAGAAAAACAAATCCTGTGTAACCAGAATTCTCAAATTGTGTGGACTGAACTAAACTGAACATGACAAGGAATGTTTGTATACTATTGACAGGATTCACTGGACTTACATTTGATGACTAACAAGGCATTTGTAATTGGATTTATTTTCAGTATTGTTGCAAAAAGGTATTTTTCCCAGTCTTGCAAAAAATCTCGACTTAAATGTCCTAGAGACTGATATATATATATATATATAATGTGTGTGTCTGTGTGTGTGTGTGTGTGTGTGTGTGTGTGTGTGTGTGTGTGTGTGTGTGTGTGTGTGTGTGTGTGTAGATATATATATATATATATATATATATATATATATATATATATATATATATATATATAGATATATATATAGGTCTACTATACATGTTCAAAATTTCAGAAAGCCAAAACCCATATGCCAAGATCATATGTTCGACTCCTAAAATTTTGAACATGAAAAAAAAAAAATAAAACACACAACATACTTTTTAACTGCTAGCAGGGGGGCTACACCACCCTCATCCCCCATGGGGGGCTATACCCTACACACCTCCAGTAACTTAAATATACCAACTATGAGATCGCACTACAGTGCAGAAATGAAAATCTTTCCATTCCGCACTGTAGGAAGATGCCGGTGCCACATGGTTGGCATTTCAAATGTCAATCATATGGTCTCGGCCATATGGTCTTCGACATTATGAAATGTCAACCATGTGTAGGGGACCTATATATATATATATATATATATATATATATATATATATATATATATATATATATATTTATATATATATATATATATATATATATATATATATATATATATATATATATATATATATATATATATATATATATGTGTGTGTGTGTGTGTGTGTGTGTGTATGTGTGTGTGTGTGTGTGTGTGTGTGTGTGTGTGTGTGTGTGTGTGTGTGTGTGTATATATATATGGGTCCACTTCTTAATTTCAAAAGATCAGAATCTCAAAATTCATAATATTGAACCCAGAATGTTGAGGTTTTGAAATCTTGAAATTAAGAAATAAAAGAAAGCAAAAAATTATAACTGCTAAAACCATGCTATTGCTGTGGGGGGCAAGCCCCCCTACATCCCCTGCACCCCCTGCAACTTAAATATACTTACTGTCAGAGCACGCTACAGTGAAGAGAATGTTGATATTCCCATTCTGCACTTTATAGCGATGTACATTACCATTCTCTTTACCGTACAGCGATCTCGAAGTTAGTATATTTAGGTTGCGGGTGTACCCCCCTGCAAAAACATAGTTTTAGCAGTTGTTATTTTTTTTTTTAATTGCGAGATTTCAAAACCTCAAGATTCTAAGTTTGTTATTATGAATCTCGAGATTCCGATCTTTTGAAATTCAGAAGTGGATCCATATATATATATATATATATATATATATATATATATATATATATACATGTGTGTGTGTGTGTGTGCGTGTGTGTGTGTGTGTGTGTGTGCATACATATATGAGATTTTGTTATTTATTGTTGAATGTTTACTTTCACTGACCAATAAAAATGTAAGCCCATCAAAGCATGCTCCATCAAAACCAAAACATAAAGGGCTTTAACATTTGTTCTGCAGAAGGATGAAGCTTTTTCATCAGTGCAGTTCAAGTCCAAACAACTAACCATCTGTATGATGAAATAGGCTTTATCATTTACTGGCTGTCTGAGTAAAAGTTCAGTAATATACATGCAGTCATATAGATAGATAGATAGATAGATAGATAGATAGATAGATAGATAGACAGACAGACAGACAGACAGATAGATAGATAGATAGATAGATAGATAGATAGATAGATAGATAGATAGATAGATAGATAGATAGACTAATTGTAGAAAATTTTAACCAGTCGGACTCTTTTCAACATTTCAACATTTTCAGTCACTACATAAGAAATGTCTCATCTTTCAGAACTAGTCAATTAGTTTATAATTATTCTATTTCCCATTTTTCTTATATTGGTGATGTTTATAAAACAGAATGCAGGTTTTTATTTATCTTCTTCTTGAACTACTTTTCAGGTATTATAGGTAGTTCTACAGCTTGCTCCAAAATGTGTTAATTCTGATATGTATGGTTATAATGCTTCACCCAGTTAATTTCCTTACACCGACTCCTTTTCCAAAATGTTAATTTATCCAGTCCTTGTACAGCGTTATATTATCATATTGAAATGCAATATTTAGCAAAGTCAGTATTTTACTTCAAGTTTTGTGTTGCATTGTATCAGCAAAATATTGATCAGTTTTCTCCACAGGGTAACAAAGTATATTATTTTTCTCAATAATATAACAATTTTGTGATATTTCTATCTCTTTAGTGAGTCTGGCATTGTGATAATATTTTATAAATATAACCGTAGGAGAGCTGAACTGCTCACATTGTTTAGGAATTGTCTGCTAAAAATTTTTTGTTTTACTGTTGTACTGTTTAATACTTTAATTTTCCCTTAGTTCTATGTCCAAAGGTTGGTGTAGCATTGCATATATCAAGTGACATAAATAGGATCAGTCCCAGCAAACTCTTGCCATTCTATAAATAAATGAAAATATGTTTTGAAAAGTGCCTAACAATTTGCTCTGTAAACTGAATAAGAAACTGCTGTCCACAAGCTTCCAGTTCTTCCTTTCACTAACGTAAAGAACCAAAGTGCACTTTTCCTTTCATCTGGCAATGTTTAATTGACAAAATCAGCAACAACAGGAACTGCATGGTCCAGTTAACACCATATGCTATTCAGCCACCTCCATTATTCTGATATTATTTATACTTTCAGCCTTGCCAGCCTTAATGGAGCTAAGTGCTAGTAAGACAAATTCCTCAGATACTGTAGTTTTCTGACAGATGTCTCAGTCCTACTTCCCTTTTGCAACCTTCATATAGTTATGAAAGTGCTTCCAAAAGTTTTATTTGTAGGCAAGCATAAATAAATAGCATCATTATCTCCTAGTTTTCTTGGAATATTCTGATTTTAACTCCTTACCTTCAAGTTACTTCTTTCTTATGTTATTAAAATGTTACTTTTATTTTTAATGACTTGATTGCTCGTTATATTGTCTTCTGTTTTTTTATTTTTTTATTTATTTATTTTTTTTTTTTGTATTAACATGCCCAGGACTTCATTAAAGGACTTAAAGGCCTACAACATGGTATTTTGCGATTTAGGGACATGTTAGCCACAATGAGGAAAAACCTCATTATCAGCTAATATGCCTTTTTCTGAATCGCACTCACTATGGCAACATGCAGATCATTCTTGATCTGTATGTCATGGTAGTTAATTGCTGCTCATATAGACATCCCTCTCAAGTCATTCCTCCCCCCCACACACACACACACACACACACACCACTGTCCTCCTTCCTATGCCTGACTTGTCTTCCCTTCCACTATCTAGTGTTTGCCCCCACCTCCAATCCCTGTACTAGTTAAAATGTTGTTAAGGCACATGGATTTACAGTACACCCTGGTGGCTAACGATTTCCTCCTTCCACAATCCCTATAGTGCTGTAAGTGGTGCTGTGGTACCATTATAAAATCCCTTGTGTCTAGTGTTCCCCCCACATTGGATCCTAGTATTGAAGTTGATGCCATTATGGTGCTTAAGTTTACAGTTATCCCTGGTGCCTAATGATTCCCCCCAACCCCCTATCCCTGTATTACGGTCATTTTCAGTAGCTGAAGACAGCATTTTGTCCATGTTCACTACTGTAATGTGGTGGGGTCAGCCATGCTAATCAACATGGCTGAGTGATTTTTTGAATTGCTCAGCATGTAGACGTCTTTCGGGAAGTGGTTCAGAGGAGAGACCACATAGTTAAATACCATATGCCTCTCCCTCAGACTGCCTCATTAGCATACAGCACAGGGCCAGCTCTATGCAGTACTGCAAGTCCTCATGCTAGAGTACCAAGCAGCATCATGATAGGGCAGTTGCTGAATAAGAAAAGTTTCCACAGCATGTACCCAAAGGTGTACACATCACTGTACCATGTGTGTGCGTAAAGAGAGGGGCTATGCAGATCCTATAAAATTTATTTTTCTTAATACATTTATAATTTCTTATGCAGTATATTTTCTTTGTAGTAGTCCCTTCTTTCCTTTTTTATCTTCAAATCTTTCACCTTCTATTTAATTGTGGACTGTATATAGGGTCCATCAGTAACCTCACTCAAGACTTCACATGGAAAAATAATACACTGTTCAACTTATAACAAAATTGAGATGGAAGTAACTTAAAACAAAAACAAAATATCCACATTAAGTAACAAAAGCTCTATTTTGTTGTAAGTACACCTCCAAAAAATTAAGATGTAATTTAACATTATGCATACTTTATTATCTTTTATACTTTGATTGCATTTGTAATTTAAACCTGTTGAAATGTTATGTAACATAACATTTTTTGTTTTATTATAATATGGACTGCAATGAAAGATAATTTTGGATTAACTGAAACAGCTTTTTTGATACTTCTGACATCTGTGCACTCACTAGAGTGCTAGCATTTTCAAAATCTGCAATAACCATTAAAAGCTGGTTTAGGATTACCTGATATGAAAAGTTATTTTAGAGCTACAGTTAAGGTTCATATAGATAGATAGATAGATAGATAGATAGATAGATAGATAGATAGATAGATAGATAGATATAGATTGGTTTACTATCATAAGTTCAAATTTCATAATGTAAATATATCAAAAGTGCAGTTTATATGAGCGACATGCAGAATATTAGTTAGAACATAATGTCATAAATTACACTGGTTCAAAACTAGTGTGAATATTTTAAATCCCAATATTTTTTAATGCAATACAGCAAATCCTCCACTTACCTTTCCTTCCACTTACCTGCCACCTTTTCAGCAGTACTAATGTACCAGTTTGGTACTGCACAGCACTCTAATCACATTTTGCAGGGGGCAAGCCCCCCTGCATCTCCCCTCTGTGGGCTTTCACCCTCCCATACCCCCGTAACTTATATATTCCAACTCCGAGATCACACTACAGTGAGGAAAAGGGTAAATTTCCCATTCTGTACTGCACTGTGATCTGTAGTCACAACATCAACTATGTATAAGTGAATGCACAATAGCATTCACTGCAATGGATGCTCACAGACATGATGGTTGGCAATATGGGAATCAGTCATCTGATGTTTGACATTCCTGTGTTCATCGAACCATCCTTCTTTATTTTAATAGTAAACCGTGAGATATATATAAAACAAGCAGAAGGCTATAATTCAAAGTGAAAAAGGATAAGGATGAAACAGGTTGGGTGTTCAAGAAATAAGGAGAGGGTGCAATTGTGAATGCAGATCTTTAAGGAGAATGATAACCATCACAAAGAATAGTATATTCATAAAGTAGCAGAAAGTATTCTATGAGCTAAGCCAACATGTGAATGAAAAAGGAAATTTTGCCAATAGGGATGACTCCAAGTAGGAGAAAGTAGGAAAGGGAGGCTGGAATTTACTGGAAGAGGCTGGCAAAGGAACCAAGGTATTTGGAGTGAATAACTAGAGATAGAAAGGTAAAAAAGTGGGATGAGGCCAAGATGATGTTTGGACTGCAGGCTAGAGACCGCCTTCTTTATCATGGCTTGATATCATAGTATACACAAAGAGAAAAGGATAAACGGCTCCTAAGAGAAAGACCTGTTCTGTTAGAATTTTTATTTGAATCTAGAGTAGAGGCTGCTGTTAAAGGGATAATTAGTAGGGCATATATAATATTGCATAGCTACAATAACAAATCACAAAAGATTAGAAAATATTGGGAAAAGACACTGGCAAAGCAATTTAAAAGGGAACAATGGGAAGACATGTGTTTGGCTCCACTGCATGTAACGAAGTCCAGAAGGTTTAGAATTTTTGCTTGGAAGTGTTCACATAGATATTTTACACCACAAGAAGTCTTCAAAGAACTTTTCTCAGGTAGGTTGCAAATGTTGGAGGTATAATAGGAAAGAAAGCGGTAGCTGTAATGATTTGGCAGATTTTAAGATTTCCCTACAGAGTACTCTGTCAGAAATATTGGGTAAGCAAATAGCTGTAACTAAGACAATTATTTTTTTAGCTGGGACACAGCGTTTGGATTGCCAAGACATAGCAAACCCTTGTTAAGTTTAATTATGTTGGCTGCCAAAAAAACAATTACTAGAAGATGGAAATCAAATTCTAAACCAACTGTATTTGAATTATTGAGTATTATAAAAGAGATTAAAAAATGGAAGAAGAATCTTTAGAAATGGAATGAGCAAATTATGTAGAAATAAATGGAAATTGTGGGAACAATACATGCAGAATAATGTTCAGGAGAGGGAAGAGTGAGGTTTAAGGAAAGGCAGGAAATAAGCAAATTATCTAATGTTGGACCAATGATGGTTGTAAAGAAATAGAATATATATGGTGCATAATGTATGTAAAATTAAAATATGTTATATGGCTTGCTTTCTTTTCTACTAATATATGTGTGTCTATTACTTAACTGCTAAATTAATAAAGGTGTTTAAAAAATCTACAATAACCATAATAAATTCTTTCTTCATTTTGGCTTCTAGCCCTAAAAGCATTTAATTATTTACATGTTTTAATAGTGTGTCAAGGCAGTCATGATCCACAGCCACTTCTCAAGAATTAAGCTAATACAGCATCCAAGACATCTGTGCTTGAGTGGGTTCATAGATATTTTCCTAAACTAATCAGAAAAACACAGAGTGAAATACTTTAAATATTAAACATAGTCCTGTTTTATCAATTTCAGAGTTTTGATCTTACAAGATAATTTTGTCACAGTGAGGATTACAAACATTGAGGTAGGAGATAGGAAACTGAGGGTGGTTGGAAGGATCATATTTTACCTGTTTGCTGGTACAGTGTATACAGGAATCAATGTTTTGATCTAGATAATTGGACAGCCATTCAGACTGTCTGGTTATCTTGTTTAATTTATGCTATAGTTCCCATTAATGTGTCTGAAACATGTACACTAATTCAGAGCATTCCACACTGTTAGCATCTTTCTGAATCTCCTTATCATAATTCCTATAAGAATAACAAAAGTCATCTGTGTTGAATTAACTTTTTATGCATAAAGGATATTTTACTGTTCTTCCACAGTTCTGGGTATAGAAGAAAAGTGGTCAACAAGTACTGTTCTCTTTGCTGATTACCTAAACTTACTATGGCATGGTTACAGAATTTTTCAGTCTTTTTTTTGAGAATGTTTTTATTAAATTCTCATAAAACATAATCACCACAAAATTTTAATCAGAAATGTACATACATATTTAAAAGTAAGGAAAAACGTAATCTTATAAATACAGAAATAAAGAAAATAACTATCTACAAAAGTGCCCATTGGCCTTCTAGTCATTCCTGTTGTTGCATGTCTGTTCAATTCGAGAATTTTTTTGCTTGTCAAGCAGTTCCTCACATTTTGTCCGTATATTGAGGCAAGATGTAATTCTGCTCATTCTTGATCTGATTGTAATAATTTCTAGATGAGTTACTTTAGTTCTTAATAAATTTTTAAAATGAGGTAGTAAACTTATTTTTCCAGTTTTGTGTGATCACTTTCCTGAAGATGGCCAATACAGTCCACAGTATGTTGTATTTTGTTCTTTTAACACAAGTGTGACTAGGGGTATTAAAAAGAATTAATGATTTAGATAAAATAAATGTATCTCCAAAAATGTCTGTAAAACAGAATTAATATTATTCGGGAAAGGAATCAAGACAGTACAATCAAAGAACATTTGTTACCAATCTGCATTAAGTTCTTTCTTGCATCGCCAACAAAGTTGTTTTTTTCTTGTACATCAATTCAATTTTATGAGGGGTGAAGAAGTACCTATGTAAAAACTTCCATGTAAACAAATGCCATCTAAGAGATGAAGCAGTATGTTTAGATGATAATAGAAATAATTTGTTGTCTTCTTAACTTGGTGATCTGTTATTGATTTGGGTAAAATAATTCCAATATGTATCATTACATATTTTAGTTTCCCCTCTTTACCACTTTATACAATTTGGACAATAAATCATGTCCCAAGGAATTTTGTTGTAATAAAAATATGATACATTCAGTCAATTTTGGGACATGATCCATTAGCATTTGATTGCATTGACTTAATTTCCCCTTCTATATACAGTTTACAAGATTATATATCTAACCACATATTTTTATCCAAATCATATGTATTCCTAATGTAATCTACTAAGTGCAGCTTTTCATCTTTCATTAACTGAAACCAGTACAGCAGATTCTTCTCTTTAAAGGCAACCATGGTTTCTAAATTTGAAGTAGGGATATTATTTTGAGTATATACCATAGGAAACATGAGGAAATACATGCTTTATATGCCAGATTTCTATATATAAAATTTCTAAAAGTTTTTAATATATTCAAAATGAAGTAAGAATCACTTGTTTGATGACTTTTCCCTATAATGCAATCCTTTAATAACCAAAACAAATGGTTATTATATCTATTAAGGTTAGAATGCATAAAAAGGTTTCCTAAAAAGTCTTTCCATCTAGCTGTATAAGTGTTGTTGATCCAAAGACATATTTTTCATAACTGATAATAATGAATATAATTGTATGCCTGGTAGTCCTATTCCCCCTACTTCCCAGTCTCTTATAAAATGATTTAACACAATTCTTGGTTTGTCAGGGAACCAACAAAATTTCAAAATTAAAGTGTTGAATTTTTTAATATAGGTTTTCATAGGCTGTAATGTTAATAATTGAATAATATATAGGCTTTATGGCAAGATAATCCTTTATCTTATTTATACAATTTGTATAATTATAATGTACTATATCTTAAGCATTATCCCTTATGGTTATTCCTAAGTAATTCATTTTCTTTTCCTTAACAATATATTTAAGAAACTTATTTGAGATTTTATTCTTATTTATGTTTATTTGTAAAATTTTTGTTTTGTTATCATTAAATGTTAAACCAGATTTTATTTGAAATAATTCCATTGCTAAAAAAGTTGCAGCTATAGATTAACTATTATCACTCAGTGTCTATAAAATGTCATCTGCAAACAACTGAATTTTAGAACTTGAATTCTCTGTTATTTTAATACCTTTTATATCTATATTTGATCTAATAAAATTAGCAAAAGGTTCAATAACTAGGGTAAAAAGCAGAGGTGAAACAGGACATCCTTGTTTAATTCCTTTTAATACTTGTATAAAATCAGATGTGAAAGCACCTATTTTGACATATGCAAAGCAATCGGGTCTATATTAAATATATGAATGCTTAAACATTAGAATCACTAAAGATCGAACTTTAGTGATCGAATGCTTAAATATTCTAATATTTTTAAAAAATTAAAAAAAAATAAAACAAAATGTAAAGTGTTTAAGCAGGATGGCAAGCCCTCCTGCACCCCCCCATGTGGGGAGTTGCACCCCCCACACCCCGCTACTTAAATATACCAACTCCAAGATCGCACTTCAGTGTGCTACAGTGCGGAAATGGAAAATTTCCCATTCCTTACACTGTAGCGCAATCTTGGAGTTGGTATATTTAAGTAGTGAGGTGGCACAGCCCCATGTGGGGTGCAGGGCTTCCGCTTACACCTTTTAATTTTTCTTTTTTTTTGTTTTAATTTTTTTTAAATTTTTTTTTTAAATATTTGAAAAATTAAGCGTTCGATCACTAAAGTTCGATCTTTAGTGATTCAAACATTTAAGCATTCGAATATTTAATATAGACCCAAGCAATCTGTATAGAGAAGATTAATAAGATGTGCAAAGTTAAAAGAAAACTTGTATTCCTCTAGAACTAGCAAAAGATAGTTCCAGTTGACAGAGCCAAAAGCACTATTTATAGCAAGATTAATTAATGTCAAGTTCTCATTTGTGTTATTTGCAAAGTGAATTACTGTAATTATTTTTTTATTATCATATGTGTTTCTATTTAAAATAAACCAAGTTTGATCTTCATCAATCATAGAAGGTAGAATGTGTTTTAGTCTATTAGCATGAATTGCCATGAATAGTTTATAATCTACATTTAGAAGTGAAATGGGTCTGTTTGAAGAGCATTAAGTAGAATCCTTGTCAGTTTTTAAAATTAGAGAGATAAGGGTATATTTCCAAGAAGTAGGAACTTTAGTTAAGTCCTTAACTATAGAACAAACCTTATGAAATATGTGTAGGGCTTCATCAGGCAACAGCTTGTAAAGTTCAGATATAATTCAATCATTACCTGGAGCTTTATTAGACTTCAATTTATAAATCTGGGTTTGAAGTTCAGACATAGAAATTGGTTTGTCAATTAATTTCATTTGGTCATTTGATTGTCTAGTTTTTATATTTTTTCTAATAAATGCTTTGATTGTTTGCTCTGGATCTATTAATATATTATTTTGATTAATTTCATTGTAATAAACTCTGAATTCCTTTAGAATATCTTCTACTTCTGTTGTTTTTCATTTCTTTCTATGTGAATAGATTTCTTTTATGTGACTGGATTTACTCAGTAATTTTGTTTTGATGGCTAGATTGCACATAGGCTTTGCAATGATAGAAAAATTAATTACCTTAAACTTCTCAAGACTGATTTTGGTTTTATAATTAAAAATTTTCAAGTATTTGTCACTTATCTTATTGAGCTCTTTTCTATGTTATTATTTTTATTTTTCTGGTTTTCTAATTTCAACTTATCAAATTTTCCCTGTATTTCATGTAATTCTTTGTCCCATTGCCTTTTTTGTATTTGATAGCCAATTAGTGATTCTACCAAACAGATATGCTTTTAGAGCATTCCATATAGAGAGTTCTGAAGTATCCACTGTATTGTTAATTTCTATAAAGGAGGAAATTTCTTTAAGAAAATAGTCTTTAGATTCTTCTAAACCTGTTATATATGCTGGCATTTTTCTTATTTTAGCATTATTATCAGAGTTCAAAGACAATTCAAAAGTGATTGCATTATGATCTGAAAATGGGCAAGTTACAATTTTAACTTTACCCAGGTTGTCTACTAGTTCATTAGAGATATACACTCTGTCTATTCTGGATTGTGTTCCATGACTATGTGAATAATGCATAAAGATTCATGAATTTGTCCCTGAAAACTCTTTTATATCTCTAAGATGAAATAATTCAGTACATTTTATTAACTTTTTGCAGACTGCTGAATTTTCCTTTTACTATTTATATTATTATCACTTCGTGATAATATGCAGTTAAAGTCTCCTGCCAAAATGACACTGCCCATTGCATATTGAATTACTTGCTCTAAATGTTGATCAACTGTCTTGACTCCTGTTCCTGTAATGCTTTACACATTCATACAATTTAATATCTTTTTATTGCATTTTATAGTAGCAGTAAAAAATGTACCTTTATCATCATGATATGTTCCCATAGCTTCAGGCATAGGTAAAAAATTCTTCCATAAAATAGCTACTCCCCTTTATCTTATTATGTTGTGAACTGGATAGTGTAGTGTAACTCTTAGTATTAAGTCTATTTATGTCTTCTGCTAATGTGTGTTTCCTGTAGAAAGATAACATGAGAAATAAATGGCTTCAGATATCTATTTAAGTCACATCTCTTGCTTCCATTGTTTAATCCATTGACATTTATAGAAATACAGTTAATAAATGTCATTTGTCCTATTGATCAAAAACATATACTTATTTCTCATAGATAATGATGCTCTATATATAAAAACTGCTTATTAGTGCTCATACAAATAGTAAATTCTGAGAGCAGATCTAGGAACAAAATCATTACATTTCTGGACACTCATAAAAAAGCAATAAGTAAGAGTGCCATAACACAATTACTTCTAAAACCCTTACTACCCCTCAGGAAGTCTAACACTCCATGTTTGAATAGTTTAACCATACAAGCTAACCAACTCATCCAATATTCTGACAAAGAGTGAGAAGCAAGATACCACCCAAACCACTCTACCACAAATATATATATATATCTATCTATATATATCTATATATATATATATATATATATATATATATATATATATATATATATAACTCTAATAACAATTAGCTAAAAGTAAAGCTGCATCCTATAAATCTTTATAACAGTTGTTTAATTTTTAGCTCTATTTATTAAGAAACATTTCCTAACTGTATATATCAAATAAATTATTAAAGAACAGCACAGACTGTGATTTATTATTGCAAAGATAAATCCCCAGCATTTTTATTTCTTTGGAACCTTCATGTGTTTTATCAATATGCACTGTACTTATATATTTTGCCATACAAATAAAATATTAAATATTATATTTGCATTCATTTCCATCAAATAATACCTTCAAACAATATACACTTTTTTTCTGTTTCAGTTATACGCTTCCATGCTTCATGTAACACGATAGCAACTTTTTTTCTGCTATGCTAGGTTGTATAGCTATGTATTGCTATAGTAAAATTTGATCTAATGCATATTCAGAAGGTTCTGCCTTTTATTTAAATTATCTTTCTAAAGCTACCTATGAAACCAAATGTCCAAGATTGAACAGTTCTATTTTGCCAGTTTTGGAAGGAATTTCAAGTTATCTCAGGCATTTTACCTCAAAAGCTTCACATAATCTAGTGAAAGAAGAAAGCTTGAGCCTGAGAGAAGGGAGCTTCATTTCTAAACCACACTGAAGCTTGTCACATATGTACAGCCCTCAAATAACAATAATTTTCATTACATACAACACCAAGCTTGATCTTTCACTCAAGTAGAGAGTTTTAAGGTTGTTTCATATACTAAAACCTCTTTTTAACTAAACAACCATAAAAGACACTTCTTTAACAACTATATTCACCCCACCCTACCTCACATTTCATTGTGTCTAGCAAAAGCAATAGCTTATTATCTAATGCTGTATATTGGCCTTCCAGGCAGCCTTAGAATGCAATTATTAGTTTTAACAAAGCTTTTAAATATTACTCTAGCAAGTGTTTACTTTAGATAATTTCTGTTCATTTTATATTAAAGTGATGGTGGTGGTGATGGCATTTTGTATAATTCACTGTTTAAGTAACAGATAGAAATTAACACTTTTGTTATTTTTCCCAAAAGCATCAAGAAAAACAAGATAGTGCTAAGGATATATGCTGTGTTCAAGCCTGTATTAGCAACTATATAAGATAAACAAATGTGAGTTCAACTATGTGTCATGTTGCAGTCTTTTTTTATTTCATAAATAAAATATGCAGTAACTTCTAAGCATGCAATTTCATATAGAAACCTACAACTTATATACTAATATAAACACTGAATGTTTTTGTTAAAAAATGTATAACTTTTTGTTCCAACTCATAAAAAGTTATTGTCAATTAACTGTAAAATAAGTATAATGCAGAAAAAAAGAGTTAAATTACCTTTCATATTCAGTCTACTTGCTTGTAGTCAAGTTCTATTTATGTTGTAACCGAGTATGTTATTGTTTCTTGCTTTATTGTTAAAGATTTATATATAAAAAAAAATTGTCCTTGTTTACAAAAAGGAAAAACAAACATGCTTTAACATCATGTTACTTTCCTAGTAAATAAGGACTGAAGAAGGGTGAAAGGAAAAGGAAAAAGTTCTTCACTGTCTCTTTTTTTTTTCTTTTTCTCACTTGTCTTGCTTCCATTTGAATGTATATGCCTCTTTGAGGATATATTACTCCAATCCATTTGCTCTGTTTGTTCAAAAAATGTATTTGTTTGTAGAAATGACAAAGCAGGGTCAGGACCATCGAAGATTTTAACTCCATTTGTAAGGAAACTCTTTAGTCTGTCTGGGAACAATAAGTGTACTCTTATTGGCTTCATTTTTAAGTTCTCTACTAAGTGGAAGGAATTGTTTTCTTTTTGCCATCACTGCTGTTGAGTAGTCATTGTCAAAACACACAATATTTCCATCATATTTAAGTAGTGACTTAGCCCATGTAGTTTTTAGTACCAATTCCCTGTCTTGAGATGAAATAAACATCACCACTATAGATCTCTGAGAAGAACCAGGTTTTGCAGCAGGTTTACCTAGGGATCTGTGTGCTCTCTCTCTCTCTCTCTCTCTCACACACACACACACACACACACACACACACACACACACACACACACACACACATGAGTTTCAGGGAGATCTAAAGTCTTAGGAAGCCAGGCAGTTAAAAAAATCATATTGTTACCTTCAGGAAGTCCAAATATATAAATATTAGTCCCTTGAGATGTAATTTCAAGGTCATCTACTTTAGCTGACAGGATTTTAGTTTGCTGCAGTAAAAATCCATTGTTGGAAACCACAAAAAAGATGACCAGTTACCTTTACACACTTAACACACTTTATTAAAATAACAAACAGAGATGAAACAACAAGTTATTTCCTCTAGTGCCATGGCTCTTCAGCCTTTATAGAGTATAACGTCATTTTCCCATAAGTTCTTTAAATGCAGAAGCCTACTCCTTAATTATCTAATTAAATAATTAATACTTAAAAAACAGTTATATCTAAATTATAAAACAATTTCCAATTGCATTCCATGTTAAGACCCCTAGGGGACAAAGTGTTGAATTTCAAAATAAAAATTGATTTCCTTTCTCCAAAGCTTCCTTTTTTATATAAGACACATCAAATAATTCATTATTTATTTGTTCAATAACAGTAGTTTGTAATCCATATGGATTCCCATTATGATATTTTTAGAAGTGCAAAGCTATTGGGCTTTCCATTCTGCCCTTTTTAGTATCTCTAATATGTTCATTTACTCTTATAGCAAAACTTATTTTGCTTTCCCAAATGTAAAATTTGTTGCATGGACATTTCAAAGCATATATCACCCCCCTCACTTGTACACCCATATCTACCTTGAACTTGAAATGTTATCCCATTAATTATTGGAAGCTATTTACTATAAAACCACAATAAGAGCATTTCCCACAAGGAAATGTCCCTTTTAAAATAACCTTATTCTTTCTCTTAACTATAGGTAAACTAAACTTACCATGTACTAGAAGATCCATAATGCTTCTCCCTCTCATGTACAAGATTCAAGGTTGACCATGACCCTTACTAATAAGATCTAAATGTTTGCATTTTTTCAAAACACCCAAAAATATTTAACTAAACTAACTAATCTTTCAGAAAACAAAGTGTATCTTGTAACAAAAAAGATTTTGTAGTTTAGTTAAATATATGAGACCACTGTAAAGTGTAGAAATAGAGTAACAATTAAATATTGTGAAGAGGCACAGATGTCCCAGATTTTTAAATGTGTTATAAAGAAGCACAACAATAGCCATAAGAATTTGAAAAGGAATTAACATTTATATATTTCCAGCATATAACCATTTAAAGTCAGTGGTGTGTGTGTGTGTGTGTGTGTGTGTGTGTGTGTGTGTGTGTGTGTGTGTGTGTGTGTGTGTGTGTGTGTGTGTATATATATATATATATATATATATATATATGGTGGGAGTTGTGTTGGGGTGGTTTAACACTTTTATTAATTGTAAGAATACTATAATGCATGATCTTAGTCAAGACTGTTCACCTCATATATATAAGGGAGAAATATAATGTAGGCTTTTTTTACTGTTTACCTGTACGATATTATTTGGACTGTTTGAACAGAGAGTATTTTGCCAATTTCTGGATTTTTTTACTGTTACCTGTACAATATCCCCTATTCATTCAACTAACTAGCTTTGTATATTTATATATCTGTTTCTATTACTGCAAATACATTTGTCCTTATCTGTGTCCAGCTATTTCTAAGAGACTCCTGGGAATTACTAAATATATTACATAAGTGCAACTTTAATGGAAAAGAAAGGGACATAGTCATTTTAGATGTAGTTTCATTGTACACTTGTATTATACAAGACATAGGAGTTTAATTTCTTAGAAAATATTTAACCAACTATACATAATTTGGTAACAGTTGTATTAATACTGCTTGTACACTTACTGAATTAGTGTTGGAAATGTTTTTTTTATTTTCAATGGTCAATATTTCAGACAGAAAATAGGAGTAGCTATGGGGGCAAGAATGGCACCCTCACTTGCTAACCCTTTAATGAGTTGATGGGAAACAGAAGTGTTAAGCTTATATAACAGTTTCAGGAAAGTAACATTTTACATATATATATATATATATATATATATATATATATATATATATATATATATATATATATAATATATATATAGAGAGAGAGAGGTAGCTGTGACACCTGTGCACTGGCCTAGTAATCAAGGAGCCTCAATCCTCACCACTAGCACAAGTGTAGGACATCCACATTGGGAAGGATAACAAAAACACACACAGTAAAGTACAATTTCCCTTAAGAGCACACAGGGATCACAGTAAATCTGTGGCAGGCTTCTCCCTTTCTCTTCAGATCCCCAGTAAGACTCCCCATTGGCACAGCTATAGAAAGGAGTCCTTAGGTTCTAAGCCAAGTCCTCCCAGCACTCCCTCTGTCCAACCAGTGCTTCATGTCCCTGCCCAAGTAGCTGACACACACACTTTGAGATGTGATTTATATACATTCACGCATACACTCCTGGGGAAGACTGGCCCAGATTTGCTAGCTGTGTCCCTTCTGTCCAGGCTATAAGGTAGTTATCCATTGCACCAAAACCCCTATTTATCAGCTACCAATAAGGCCCTTCCCAAAGGGTGTCTAATTTTACTGTGCAATATTATTATCCAATTAGTAAGTGTGACCAGAACTTTTAGGGTTTATTGGAGTGGTTTTGTATAGTATCACTATATACATGCAATGTACTCTAGAGCTTAAATTATCTCTACATGAAACAGACACAGGTGAAATATTTAAAAAAATTTAATAAATAATAAAAAAGAAGACAAATCTCAATTCACCACAGAGCTAGTCAAGACTTCAGAGATCACAGGAAAATGCTTAAAATAATACTGTAGAATACTCTGACATAAATATAGAAAACAGCTAGACTAAACATACTATTTTCTATCTATTTCTAAGAGAAACACTAAAGTCTAAGATTCTACTTACATACAGAGCATACAAGTGCTGGTGAGTGGATGTTCTTCAGTCAAAATCCAAAATGCTCTGATTCTCTCTGAGAAAGTGTTAAATTGATAATACATCACTGCTGACTCATTTTAGATTACATCATTCTTGATACTTCTGATTTTATTTCCCAGGTTAACAGAAATTCAGATTTTTAACAGTTCTTTGATCTTGCACCTGGCCAGGAAACCACAACAATAAAAGACATTATAGATGTAAAATCTAGCAATTAACTTTGGACTCAAAACAATAGAAGTAATTCCTTAGTCCAGACATTCTGTCTCCAAGCTTTGAGATCAAACAGTCATAAAATGCTTTACTTTATCAGCTTTCTTCCAGCAGAGTGCACTGTGGCTACATTTTTGAAGTTCAACATTTAACACAGTTTTCTTTACATTTGTGAAACAGCCTGTGTATTTTATTAATATTTACAATGACATAGAATTACCTACAAAAGTCTATCTAGCTGGGCTGACAGCCTTTCAGTTTTTCATATCCCCCCGTTCTATCTAGCTGGGCTGACAGCCTTTCAGTTTTTTCATATCCTCCCCTCTCCCTGAGAACTCAAGCTAGATTTTCAAGTCTCCCTTGAGAAACGTTGCTTGAGAGGGTTAGGTCTATCTGAGTATACCTTACCCCATTTACTGTCTTGAGATCCTATCTGTGTTGGCATTGCTAACCCCACTACGGTGCTACACTGACATATGATATGCTTGCAACCCTACGCTCCATCTTAGCAACTTGGCATTTCGCTGGCACACTCTGTGTAACCATGTTAGGGGATTGTGATTTGTAACTACAGTGAATTTTCTTCCATACAGATAAGGCTGAAGTTTCTGCAGTGCCCACACTATGGCTAGATATTCCTTTTCCACAGCTGCATAGCATTCCTCCCTGGATTGGAGCCTATGTCTGAGATAAACCACTGGGAGCTCTTCTCCCTGTGAAGAAATCTGGCTAAGTACAGGCCCCATCCCATGGTTCAAAGCTTCCACCTGCACAATAAATTCTTTGCTGTAATCTGGATTGGCTAACACAGGCGGTCCTCCCAAAGCTTCTTTAAGCTTTTGGAATGCCTGCTCACATGCTGGGGTCCACAATGCCTTATCTGGCCTGTTTTTCCTTGTCAGGTCTGTGAGGGGAGCGGCTATGGTACTATAACTGGGGATGAGCTTTCTTGTAGTACCCTGCTGTCCCTAAGAATGCCCTTACCTGCTTTTTGGTAACAGGTGCGGGCCATTCCTGAATGGCTTCCAATTTGACAGGTTCTGGCTTGATCTTACCACTGTCCACTCTATGTCCCAGGTAGGAGACCTCTGCTATACCCACCTGACATTTGATCGGCTTAATGGTCAACCCTGCCCTCTATAGTCTGCCCAGCACCTCCCGGACATGTTGAAGGTGCTCTTGCTAGGAGTGGCTGTAGATGGCAATATCATCTAGGTAAGCAAGGGCAAACCCTATTGCTCCTGCTAGGATATGATCTACCAGCCTCTGGAAAGTTTCTGGGGCATTTTACATTCTAAAGGGCATCTTTGTGAACTCATATAAGCCAAAAGAAGTCACAAAGACTGACTTCTTTCTGGCACTGGGAGTCAAGGGCACCTGCCAGTAACCTTTGGTAAGATCAGTGGTGGCAAGATACTTAGACCCACCCAGCTGCTCTAGGGCCTCATCTGTCCTAGGCATGGGGTAAGCATCTGAATCTGTGTAACTATTTCATTTCCTGTAGTCCACACAGAACCTGGTGTTGCCATCCTTCTTTGGCACCAGCACCACTGGGGAGTCCCAAGGACTGTTGTACTTTTGAATTACCCCTAGTTCCAACATTTCCTGTATCTCCTCCCTCAAAGTCTGTTTGACTCTCTCAGACACCATATAAGGGGCCTGCCTAATAGGCCTTTGGGGTCCTGGATCCACCTAGTGCTTCACCAGGTAGGTGCACCCTGGTTTCCCAGTGAACATGTCCCCAAACTCCTGTAACACTGCTCGTATTTCTAAACCTGGGTAGGAGGTAGCTGCTGGGACATTGCTACCCCTTCCACTGAGATGTTAGTCCAAGCCTCACTGAGGAGATCAGTCACCAGATCTCCCTCAGACTCCTCCTGCAATCCACTGGAAATACTCAGCACAAGAGCCTCCCTATCATGGTAAGGTTTCGTCATGTTAACATGGTACAATTTGTGCTCCTGTCTCCTGCCTAGCAGTTCTACCATGTAGTTAACATCACTTACCTTGCTTACCAGCTTTTAGGGTACCTCCCTGGCTGCTTGCAGCTTGTTGTGTCTGACAGGAATGAGAACCGTTACCTGCTACACTACAGCATATTCTCTAGCTTGAGCATTCCTGTCATACCAGACCTTTTTCTGCTGTTGGGCTTCTGCCAAGTTCTCCTGGGCCAAGCCCATGAGTTCCATTCCCTGAACCTTGTCCTGAGGTTTAGGACATATGCCACAATAGACTGTTGTGAGATTTACACTCACCTTTCTACTCATCTTGAATTAAATCTAGAGGCCCCCTCTCCCTATGCCCATACAACTCAAACGGTGAAAAACCTGTGGATTCCTGGGGAACCTCTCTGTAAGCAAACAACAGATGAGGCAAATATTTGTGTAATCCCTCTTAAACTGGTCCTCATATGCCTGTATCATGGTCTTGAGTGCAGAGTTTAACCTCGCAACAAGACCATTAGTCTGGGGATGGTAGGGGTGGTCTACAGGTGCTTCACCCCACAGTCCTTCCACAGACAAGCCAGCTGGTCTGACATGAAATTGGCACCTCTATCAGTCAGTATTTCTTTTGGGAACATACCCTGCTGAAAATCTCTAACAAAGCATTTTCCACCTTTTCTGCCTCAATGGAGGACAAAGCCACTGCCTCAGGGTATCTTGTAGCATAATCTACTACCACTAGGATATACTTTTTCCCTGTGGAACTTGAGGTACTCAGAGGCCCCATGATATCCATACCTACCCTCTGAAATGGATCCTCAATCACAGGCAAAGGCATCAAAGGAGCTCTCAGCTTGTCTTCTGCCTTGCCTAAATGTTGGCACTGATCACAGGTCCTGCAGTACCCTGTTACATCTCTGGAAATTCCAGGCCAATAGACTTTCTGCATAGTACATCTCTTTGTACATTTTATACCCATGTGACCTGCAAAGGAAATGTCATGGGCTATGGCTAGAAGTGCCAGATGGTAAGCTCTAGGCACTACTGACTGCTGTATTCTCTCATGTTCTCACCCTCCCTCAGGGGTCCATTCTCTATACAGTAACTCTTTGTCCCAGTATACAGATTCCCCCTTCCCTTGAGAATCAGGTGCTTCACTAGCTACCTGCCTCAGGCCTTGTAATGTAGGGTCTGAGAGCTGAGCCTGTCTCAAGTCTGTCTTTGTAACCCTTCCCATCTCCCCTTCCACAGGAAGTCTGGCATCCTCTGACAGTGGTGCCTCACTGTCAGCCTGGGTACTACTACTCACCTCTACCTTTGCAGTCACTCTGTCCAAGGGAACATCAGTACATACAAGCAGCTGTCTCACTGCTACAAAGTAGCTCGCTCCCTGAAGTAACCACCTCACCAGTCCTGGCTGGAAATATGCAGTCTGACAGGGTCTCCCCCAGGCTATCAGACCCACATGCTTGACTCCAAGCCTGACTGCATGTAACTGCATTAACACATTGTACTGCCTCATCAACATCCTTACCCATCAGGACATCTGCAGGATGGTAGTATGGTACCCCTGTTGTCTCAAGACAACCTACTATTGGCATTTTGTCTTTCCCACTTACTGGCTCCCTCACCTTTTGTCCCCCACCTTGCCTCTGTGGACATTAAACATTTAACCCTAGGTCCTGGAAATGTACCTGGACTACTGGCTTCCCCTGCTACTAGAAGATTCTGTTGGGGCAGTCTGGGCTGCCCACCATGGGTTCCTTTAGACCCATGAGCAGCACTGGGTGTCCCTTTCCTGTGCAGTGATGCCCTGCTTGCTAGGTATAGGTCTCCCTTCTTCCCCAACTCAACTGATGTAGCACATGGTCTATCAGCTAACCAGATCCTTATGTCCTCAGCAAAGTGCTAAGAGCTTGTTTCCTCACCAAAAGGTCTGCAATCCCTTCAAAAGTGGTGACCTGACATCCACTCACCCACCTATGCTCAGTTCAACAACATATTCACACACACTTTCATCTGCCTTGCGTCTATGCTCACAAAACTTTCTCCTATAAGTTCCAGGTGTTAGGTTAAAAAATTCTAACAAACAATTCTTAACACGAGTATAATCAAAAAAATCATGATCAAATAATTTAGACAGCACAGTTACAGCTTTACCATGGAGTAAGGGGGGTTAGGAACTGTATCCAGAGCCTTTGTTCAACATCATACTGTTTACATACCCTCTCATGCATATGAATAAAACTATCAAAATTATCCCCCTCTGTAAACTGAGGAAGAAATTTACTGGCCTTTTGTGCTTCTGAATCTGGTTACTCCCTTCCCCATTACCTCCATGACTCTGGTGTAGAGTCAGCATCTCCTTTTTGTGTTGCCTCTGCCTCTCCTTCTCCAAAGCTTCCATTTCCAAACACCTGGCCTCCAACTCAAGTCTCTTTAGCTCTAGATGGATTTTAAGTCCTCTGCAGAAAGGTTGAGCTGTCCATTCTCTGAGTGCTGTACATCTCCAGCGTCAGTCGGATTGTCCTCCTGATTGCTGTTTTCTGATGCAGCTGTGACCAAAGCTGCACTCATGTCTGCCTTGGACAGGTTTCCATGCACCAGTCCTTTAGCCTGGCACATGTCATCCAACTGGCACCTTGTCAGCTTGCCATACTCCTCTGCTGACATGCTTGCCTGATCTTCCTGACTAACTAAGCTAACAAAAGAAATAAAACAATTGTGATCTGAACTCTGAATATTCACTGCATGGCTGATTTGGAGTACAAGAACACCTTCAGTGATCACTGTACACAAGCTACAGGAATTCACTATCCACACCACTACAAGCCAATTAGTATGTGCCAAACAATTAATATGGTGGTGTAGATATCCCACCACTGCCAACCAATTAATATGTGATGCCCTTGCACTGGCCCAGTAATCAAGGAGCCTCAATCCTCACCACTAGCACCAGTGAGGGGCGTCCACACTGGGAAGGAAAACAAATATGCACACAGTAAAGTACAATTTCCCTAAAGAGCACACAAAGATCACAGTCAGTCTGGGTCTGGTTTCTCCCTTTTTCTCCAGATCCCCAACAAGACTCCTCACTGGCACAGCTATAGAATGGAATCCTTAGCCAAGGTTCCAAGCCAAGTCCTCCCAGCACTACCTCTGTCCAACCAGTGCTTCGTGTCCCTGCTCAAGTAGCTCACACACACACACACACACACACACACACACACACACACACACACACACACACACACACACACACACACACACACGTTGAGATATGATTTATATACAACCACACAGACACTCCTGGGGAATGCTGGCCCAGGTTCGCTAGCTGTGCCTCTTCTGTACAGGCTATACGGTAGTAATCTACTGCACCAGAACCCCTAGTTATCAGCTACCAATAAGGCCCTTCCCAAAGGATGTCCAATTTTACTGTGCAATATTATTATCCAATTAGTAAGTGTGACCAGAACTTTTAAGGCTTATTGGAGAGGCTTTGTACAGTATCACTATATACATGCAATGTACTCTAGAGCTTAAAATATCTCTACACAAAGCAGCCACAGTTGAAAGGTTTATAAATATTTAATAATAAATAAAATCACAAGACAAATCTCATCAATTTAACACAGTGCTAGTCAAGAGTTCAGAGATCACAGGAAAATGCTTAACATAATATGGTAGAATAGTCTGACATAAATATAGAAAACAGCTAGACTAAACTTACTATTTTCTATCTATTTCTAAGAGAAACACTAAAGTCTAAGATCCTACTTACATACAGAGCAAACAAGTGCTGGTGAGTGGATGTTCTTCAGACAAAATCCAAAATGCTCTGATTCTATCTCTCTGAGAAAGTCTTAAATTGATAATACATCACTGCTGACTCATTTTAGATTACATCACTTTTGACACTTCTGAATTAATTTTCCAGGCTAACAGAAACTCAGAGTTTTAACAGTTCTTTGATCTTGCTCCTGGCCAGGAAACCACAGCAATAAAAAACATTATACGTGTAAAATCTAGAAATTAACTTTGGACTCAAAACAACAGAAGTAATTCCTTAGTCCAGACATTCTGTCTCTGAGCTTTGAGATCAAACAGTCATAAAATGCTTTACTTTATCAGCTTTCTTCCAGCAGAGTGCACTGTGGTTACATTTTTGAAGTTCAACATTTCTTTACATTTGTGAAGCAGCCTGTGGATTTTATTAATATTTACAATGACATAGAATTATCTACAAAATTCTGTCTAGCTGGGCTGACAGCATTTCAGTTTTTCACCATAGCTTTGGAAACATTGCCACTTTTTGGATGTGGAAATCATGCTTGATATGAGTTTCAAAATGTTCCACAATGATATCTATAGAAACCCTACCTTTACAAACAATTATGTCAGTAATGACAGCCAACACCCTATGTTTATGAAAGAAAATGTCATAAGAGGGCAATTTGTTTGATTAAGTCATCTAGTTAGTGATGACTGTAATTATTTGGAAGAAACTGGTCATCTTATGAATGTATTTATAGATAGAGAATATAACCAAATAATGTTAGAAGAAAATCATTAAAGAAGTCAGAATTTTCATGGACAGCAAACTTTCACCTATACTATATTATGGATTGAAGAAAGAGAGTAAAAAAGAAGTCTTTTCCAGACAAGGACATTTTCACTTCCCATTTATTTAGACTTTCAGAACATCAGAGAAATGGTAAATAATAATTGGAAAATAATTCATGGAAATCAAGATTTAACAGCTGTTAGAGGAACTATGCCAAACTTTATTTATAAGAAAAAAAAATAAATTTGAAAGGGTTATTTGAACATGCAATCAGTGATAAGTTCACAGGAAGACGTGGAATGTTTCATTGCCAAGTTTGCAAATACTGTAGGTATATTACTGAAGGCTTAAATGTAGTTTTAAAATATTCTAAAAAACAAAAGATTTGGGCCAAATATAGATTCACGTGTAACTCTACTTTCATCATTTATTTAGCTACATGTGATTTTGTGACAGGTTTTATGTAGGAAAGACAATGAGCAAATTATCTAAAAGAATTTACAAACACATTTCTGCAATCAAAACAAATGTTTTTACAAATGTTTTAACAAAACATGCCAACACTTGTTGATTTAAAAAAAAATGTGTTTTTTGTGATTGATTACATTATAGAAAAACCTTTTAGTGGTGACATTAACAACAGTCTGGAAGTGAAAGAGTTAAACTGGCAGATTACATTACAAGCAGATAAATAGACAGGTATAAAGGAGAACATCAACATTAAATGTTTGTTAAACTCTCAAAGATTATAAATTGTGCTATACTATGTATTTATCTAGAAGAAATGTAATAAGTGTATAATGTAAGTTTTATATGCATCTAACATTTTAAGGTTTTTGAAAATGCGTCTTTAAATGTTTATATATTTAATTATTTAATTATATAATTGTAAATGATTGGCCATGTGATTTGATGCTGGTTATATAAGGGAATTAAGTTGTTTCAATGTCAGCTCTGAATAAGTTTTAATAAAAAGTGCTTAGCTGTATCACGTTAAGAGAATTATTTTACATTTTGTAAAACAGTGAATCTGCTAGCCTGTTTTGAGTTTCCACAAAGTCATTTATGTGGCATTTTGGGTCACATCTTGATGTTGTATATTGATCTTATTAATTCTCACAGTACGGCTTCATGTTACCCAATGATAATGTCAAAATGATGTAATTAGTCTGATTTTCTTTCACAGTCTGAATAATGGAGGACTCTGCAACAAAAATTAGTTGTTACTCTTCAGCAAAATATAGAATGCTGCACATGTGGCAACTGTTGTTAAAATTCACAAAACCAGGAAGAAGAGTCAACATGGGAGATGTGAAGCAACAATGGAGAGGAGCTCTGCAGCTTTAATGTCAATATTCAGGGAAAGTGACCGGAATATGATGCAAAATTGGACTGAACAGCAGTAGAAGTACTCTTAAGAAGAATTACTTGGGAAATTATTGTAGAGGAAAAAAATAATTCCAGCCAAAATACATTTCTCAAACTTTTACTCTTGGAACAGTCTTCAAAGGTTCTCTTTTAAAACTACTATGAATAAATAACCCCAAAAACTATTTTCAGCAGGTGTTGTCCTTGTTACAAGAACTTTACTTTAAAACTGGTAATTTTCAGTCAAAATTAGATAAACTTTCAGAAAGCAGTATAAAACATTTAAGATTCTGAGATCCATGATGGGAATTCAAAATTCACAAATAAAAAATGTAGACAGTACTGAATGATTTAGATGGAATGATGAAGGAAGAAGAATCACAAACTGAATTTCTTATGAAACAAAACAACTTTTCCATAATTAACTGGGATACAGGAAAGATAGGGAGATAAGGTACAATCTGAAAATATTCAGAACAGTTGCCTTTCTTTGTGGATACCACAGTTACTGAATCTTCAGAAAGGCTTTCCTTAGGAAATAGAAAGGGCACATAGGTCAGTTGGTAAACCTACTTTCGTAAATTCAGGTACTCCACCAAGAATGATAGTGGTAAAGTCCCTGTCCTTCCTTGGCAAATTAGTAGTACAGAAAACTGCATGATCAAAGTCTGACATTAAATGGGTCAAAACTTTATAATATTTGACAATAATTATGCCCTCAAAACTTTAGAAAAAAATATTTTTGCCCATAATTAAAGATTTAAAACATAATGAAATCAAAGTGCACTTTTCATCCCTCGAAAGACTAAAAATATTTCATTCCACAGGAGAACAATATCCAGTACAATAAAACACAGTTCAGTACAGTATAGGAAGTTTAAAAAGAAGAAGACTTTTTAAGTCCCAAAATGAAAATATCCATAGAGAAAAACAGTGAAAGTGGAGCAATTAATAAGAAACAGAAAAGACATTTTATTTACATCACAGTGAATGAAAAGGGAAAAAATGATTTCAACAACATAGCAATACTTTGAACAGTACAGTCTTGAACTGCATTTATGGGAATTATGTTCCACATATTTATGTTCCAAAATTACTAAAAGGATATTCTCCTTAACTTATCAACTTATTTGCTAGTTGTGTATTAGGTAATATAAGTGAACAAATTACTACATAAATAAGTTAGTTCTTTAAGTTTTGCAGTGTTATTTTATGTTTTTTTGCTAGAAAGTGACTTCTTAACTTATCTTAATTAAACCAACAAAAATATATGCCTTTGATAGGTTATTGGCACCAGTTAAACTATCATAATCTGGTTCTGCTCTGATAATTTATTTCATACATGCAGTTTTTTCATGCTATTATAGTTCAAGAGTAACCGAATGTGAGGCCATGACAGATAAATGTAAGATAAAGATGGTTATTCAGTGAATAATATGGCTACTTTTTAGTTATTATGATGGCTTCAAATATTTACTGTTCACCTTTAATACAATACTAACGGTCTGTAGGCACACATTAATTGTAAATAACAGATGTAAGGAGTTCACATTCACTAATGAAGAATACCATTCATGTCTAGCATTCAAGTGGCAGTTAATTGTGTGTGTGTGTGTGTGTGTGTGTGTGTGTGTGTGTGTGTGTGTGTGTGTGTGTGTGTGTGTGTGAAAAAAGATGTGGTTTCCTGAAGAGCATTATGTCTTGATGGAGCCAATTTGGTAATAATGTCTTTTCACAACCCTTCAATTGATTATGATGTGAGGATGATGAGTTAAGATTTCTTTCTTTTCTCAATTTTCTTTCTATGTTATCTGAGATTGATTGAGCAATCATATTACAGGTATTAAAGAGGGAGAATTATGATATATTAAATGTTACATGAGCTGCAAAGGTACACAAGTTGTCAGGACATTGTCATATAACCTTTCAGAGACTGGTCTAATCTTGCATCAAAAAAGAAATCACATAACATATGTGAGGGGAAGAAATGTAACGCTAACTCATCACAACAGTCTAAAAACAAATAGGAAAGAGAGACAAAGGTTAAACAATTGTCTGAATAAATTTTGACCAGATGATAGTAAATACTCAATGTTGAGAACAATTTTGTGATAATATAGTTGGAGTTTAATTATGTGATGATGTGCCGTTTGAGGGGAGCTTCATTAAGGATGAGGTGTGCAATTGTCACATAGAAAAGAAAATTATGTTTGTTTGTTTATTTGTTTTAGTTATCCTTTGTTGACTGGGTTACTACCACTAGGCTAGTTGCCTCTTTTCAGGGAAGAGCCAAGGTGGTATCTCCACTAGTAATGGAAATTTCGGCCATGTCATTGGAAAAATTCTCCTAGTCTTTTCAATGGGCGTTGTGGGTTTTTTGCAGTGTTAAATGATCCTGGATCACTTAGTGGGTATTTGTGCTTTGATACATCCTCTTCTACAAAACAGTATCAAAATAAGACTTCCAGAATATAATTCCAGTTAATTATATACTCTTTATTTAAGGTGTAGTCTGTTAAAATAACACTGGGGGCACAGCTATTGCACTACAAAATTATAATGATTTTTGTTTTTTTTTTTTTTTGCACACAGTGGCACCATGCAATTTTCTTTATCAGCTGCTCTGTATTGTGGCTAATGAATGCATGAACAACTTTTTCAGAAAATATGGGAAGATGGAGAGAAAGGCATGGAAAAGAGAAAATAGAGAGCAGAATGAAAAGATGGGGAAGAGAAATGGAAATGGGAAGAAAAAAAGACCATAAAGTTAGTTTTATTTTTCATAGGTTCATAGTTGTGTACTAGGCTAATGGCCCTGGGGCCTTTAGAAGCCTAGCCATAGGATTACCCTGGCATAGTGCCACCCAACCTTGGTGATATAGAAGATACAGTAAGGCAAATAAAGTAGATGAGATGGGCACTAAAGTCAAGAAACAAAAGAACAATGGGAAACAGGATATAATCCATTTTATTTAATGAAATAATTCTTTAAAATGCATATTTATAAACAAGGATGAAAAGAGGAATTGTAATTCATGTTTACTTTAGTAATACATCTGTTGTAGATAGATGTTAGTTCTATTAATGTCAAAATAGTTGCAAATATAAGCTCCTTATTGAAATACTTAAGCTAATCTTTTTGCTGGTGGTTATTGGATGGTAGTTTGATTGGGTTATCATGATTAAGTTAGGAATCTTGATGGATTCTGTGCATGTTATTTTTATAATTTGGTTATTTTTGGCACAACAAATCTTGTAGGATGCACATTAGCAATAAAGATGAAACAGATAAATATGTCAGGGCAGACTCTCCAAATCCTAATATTGTCCAGGTTGGATTTAAACAGGGGATATATTTTGTCTTATAAAAAAACAATTGGGATATTCGCTATGAGAAGTATATGGATTCTATAAGGGAAACTTTATTATATGCAATTAAATCTCATATCATTAAACGTAAATGGTCTAAACAATAATACAAAAAGAGATAAGCTACTTAAATATATTAAGATCAATCAAACAGAAGTCATTGACCTACAAGAAACACATATTACAGAAACCGTTAAGAGTATATTTGCCCAATCCTCTTACAAAAGCAAAAGAAGAGGGGTATTAATCTTGTGGAGCAGGAGTACAATTATGCACAAGATTTTACTTTAAAAGAAGTTCAGGATGGTATACTTGCAATGCTGATCACAGAGTATAATAACAGCCTGCAGACATCAGTTAAAATTTACTGGTTTCCAAGTATGGCTATTAGAACCGGAAGAAGACAGCATAGTTATATAGTTGATAATGTGAACCTGAGTTGAACTATAAGCAAGTATTTAACGGCATACTCTAGAAACCCAAAACTTATGCTGCTGGAGAACTCATAATATCAGCTACTGTAAAAACACTAAAAATGGGAAGAAAATGTTAGGCCTATACAACTCTTTTTTTTTTAACTAAAGGATACAAATTACCAAATATGCCACCACTACTATCATGTTTTTGGTATTCAGTTATGAATTATCTCAAATATAAGATACAGAGTTTTAAAATAATTACTATTCCTATCTCTGATCATAATGGTCTATTACTCAAACATTATACAAATTTACAAATATATAGCTTCAACGACTAGAATACCAGCTTATTTAACTAAACAAGAAGACTTCATAAAATTGCCTTTTTAAGAAAAACTTTTTTTGAAAATAATAAAAGTGATGATGTGAGCATCATCAGCAAATACATAAATAAATAAATAAATACAATTTGGAGATACTTGATAGCTAATTTTATTCACTATAGTCAGAGAAAATATTTATATCTTCAAGTTCTTCAAATGTTGTAATTTTCCTCTCAGAATTTCAATTGTTTGGTTAAGAGAGAAGAGACTTCAACATGAGCCACTCAGAAATGGAACTCAGGATTATTCTGTTAAAAAAGACATTCAGTCACTAATATCTAAGCATGCAGGGTATATTACTTAAAATAGATAAGCTGGACACCAAACTAGAAAGTTTCATAGAACAGTCTAGAAAAAGGATGGAGCATTTAGAAATGCTTATGAAAGGTGCACAAATCAACAGTATAGAAGAAGCTTTAAATGATCATGAAGGGAGGATAACTGAAAGTGAGTCTCTGACTGAATTCCATTTAAAACAAAATAACTGGCTCATACCTGAAGTTGATGACTTAGAAAATACACTGAGATGAGCATCAGAATATGTGGTATACATGAAAGATATGAGGGAGATAATATAAAAAAACTTCTTAAGAACCTGACTACATAAAAAATTAAATCTACTGAAACTTTATCTTTTGGAATTGAAAGGGCTCATATATCCCTGAGAGTATCTTCAAAGAAGGAGGACTCACCACCATGTTCATTTATAGCTACGTTTATGTTCAGCATAGAAAAAGATCAAATATTAAAAGCAGCATGGTCCTGCCCATCTATTAAAACAGGTGAACTTGTAGTCAGATTTGACAATGATTATTCCATTAAAGTAATGAGTAAAAAAATCCTGTTTACCACTGATTAAAGAACTTAAAAAGAACAATATTAAAGCCACGCTGGTGTTTCCTGCAAAAATATTTTTTTCTGAAGGAACTGAAATATTTCACACACACTACAGGAGACATCTAATTTTGTTAACAAAAATAAAATCCTTAATAATACTGAAGAAATTGATTGGAAGAGTGCATCACTCAAGAGACAGAGTGAGCTGAATTCCTAGAAAATTGCTTCTAAATTTAAAAACCTTAAAAACAAGTGGCTTTTATTTTCTGAAACAATAGATTTCCCCTTTAAGTAAAAGGTCTGTAGTGTACTTTTATCTTCAAAACATATGTAAGTATATATTTATACTTCAAGCTAAAGTATTTTACATGATAAGGAATATAAATAATTTTACTATAGTTGCAATAAAAGACTTAATATATTTAATGTAAACTAAACTTACAAATGTATTTCTAAATGTTAATAAAACACTTCCTGTAAGAGAATGTCAGCAAATTATAAGCAATAAAATTGGTGACTTTAAGAATAAATAAGTTAAGAATTTTATTTTATGTGTTTTAACTTTACTTAGAATGTGCACTGGCTGGGTTAAGTGAATGTCATTTCTAAGTAATATGTTAATTAGAAGTGTTAAAGTGCTGGTGATTTTGCTTTCTTTGTTCATGTGTAATACATTTCTTTCATGGGTCATTTATGAAGCAACCAACACTTAAAGAAGTCAAGAACAAAAGAATATTACAGTTGTGTGAAAATGCTTGATTCTTGCTTGCTTTGCTTTCCATCTGTTCCTCAAGCTGTTTTGATAAAAATCCAGGCCCTAGAAGAGTTCAGAGTTCACCACTCATGTCTGTGGATACAGGAAGTGCCTTAATCACAGCTGCAATGTTGAGGAGAAATTATTTGAACATATCTTCAAGTATCTATGTGTCAAATCTACCAAAAATAACACATTTTTAAAGATTTATTTGGAAGTAAAGAATTAGTAAAACAAAAGCTATAGTTATGTTTTATATTGCGCTGTTGCTGACATGTAATTTGCTTACATTTTGCTAAAAATAATAGATTATGCTGTAATGTTATTAATTGTAACTGTACATATTAAAAGAAAGGAGTAAAGTTAGATGTTTGTTACTGATTAGAGAAGTTTAAAAGAATTAAGAAGAGTGAGAAACTTACTAAGGAAATTAGAAGTTGCTGCATGTTGTGAGTTGTCATTTTCACATGCTGTAATCAAATACTAATGTCAGAATGTGAAGCTTAGACTAGAACAGTTCACAAAGGTAAACAACACACATTCAAATTAAACAAGCAGTAATTATTTTATATACAGTCAAGATTGCTTACAATACTAGAATTAATAAAATGTGTAAACATCTTATGAATAATGTGCAAATGCACAAGGAATGTAACATCTACTATGTAATATCAATAACAGAGCAGTATCAGTAAGTTATGAAATATATACACATACTGCAATTTCTAATAGAGAGCTAAAAGTTAAACAGCTCTTTGATGGGAGATTTTAGCAATGCAAATTATATAAAATAAGGTAGAATACCAGTGGACAAATAAGAAAGAAAAATATCTAAATAGCAAACTACTTATAAAGAAGATACATATTGCATATACCCGCATATGACAGAAATGTGAATGTACAAGATTTCTTATAATTTACATAGAACATCACATGAAATATTCAGAAAGATCCCTAAAGCTAAAACTTGGTCATGTGAACTTTGAAGCTTTTTGCATATTGTTTGTTATTAGATTCTCTTAGACTACCTGAAATAACTCATTTCATAAGTCAGAGCTGAAATTGTAATTATTATATTGCTGAATCAGAACATCCATTTTGATAAAAGTAAAGCAGATTTTTCAAGATGTTTGAACCCAGAAAGGGAGAATGTGATTTGAATTAAGCACATTTTAACTTTTAAATGCAATATAGACTGCAAATGTTTTTGACTCAGTAGAAATAATAAGACATTGGGCAGGATTCACGAAGCCTCCGTGTAAGAGTTATAACTCATACACGGAGGCTGCAGTTAAACGGAGTGATGTCAGCATGCTCTGCATATTCATGAGAGCATGCTGAATCACACCAAAGGCTAACACGGACCATGTAAGACAGTAGGGGGCGTGTCCATAGGCCGAGCCCTGTAAGCGGACACGCCCCCAGAAGAGTAAAAGTGCCCAAAGTAAACACCCACGACAGAGTCCATGGAAATGTGAATAAACACAACACAACACATGCCCCCACAGACTACGAACATAAAATGTACAAATGAACATCTCATATTTTTTTTTTAAATTGTAAAGATGTTTAACCGTGAGTGCTTCTTGTATGGCGTGCCGTAAGCGCAGCTACAGTTAACAGTCAGCGGGAAAGCATATAAGAACTAAATATACAAAGTAAGCCAAGAAGCAATAGCGTAGCGGTGGAGATGTTGGCTGAAGAGCAGGCATTCATGGTTTGAGCCCCCACAACACCAATTTTTATTTTTAGCAAAATAAGCACGAAACAAGTCCCTGACAAATATGTACACATAGAATCACAATTTATGTAAAATGTAATGAAATAGCCCATTTATATTGAAGAAATGTGAGGTAACAAAGCAATAAAAAATGCCAGATGTACCCATAGCTGAGCTACAGTTTAACAGGGTGAGTGCATCTGCCCGTAGGTGAGCAGTCGTTTAACTGGTGCAAAATGAGTGCCCGTAGTTGAGCAGTGGTTTAACATGCTGAATCTATGTGCCCCTAGCTGAGCTGAGCGTAATATGCATGCCGATAGCCAAATGAGGCTTAAACCAGCATACCCCGTTTGCGCGGAGCTGCGCACCGTGCAAACAAGCTAACCGATGAGCAACGTTGAGCAAGCCGTATCAAAACTGCCTTTACACAGACACACCCCTCAGCATGTCTAGACAGTCATAAAAAATAAAAAGTAGTGGCCAGGTTCGAACCCAGGATACTATACACCATAGTCAAGGTACCAAACCACTAAGCCATGACAGCAGTACCTATAAATGCAATAATAGCTAATATATAGGAATTAATACAAACTGGAGCATGACAATGCAGGTTTACTGAAGTTGATACAATTCCAAAATGGCCAATCACAGATATGTGTGGGAAAAACAGACTATATAAGCCCCATAGGTGGGGATACACAGCATAAATGATTGTAGAACTGAACTGCAGGCAGAATGACAGGAGTAGGAGAGGGTAGTTGCTTTCAAGCACAGAGGTGGGGCATTGAGGAGTCCAGGTACCTGGTCTGGCTCCTAGTCCACAATCATGAGGCCCAACTCATGCAGGGCCAGGTCCTCTGGGGAGCATACAGGGCTGAGGTGTGGGACCGGTTGGCTCATGATCTCACCAGTGCCACAGGGATTCCAAGGACTGGTGAGCAGGTCCGTCACCACCATGCGGACCTGAAGAGACGCAAGCAGGACCAACTGAACCTTTGGATCCAGGAGGCCCGGCAAATGCCCAACGCCCCACTACTGAGTAAGTTACATTTAATTATGTATGTAAGAAATTAAACTAGCTGATATTATGGAGATGTGTATTCCAATATTACTCCATTTATATTACAGCTGCAGGTATCCTTTCTGCGAACTGCAGAGCCTTTGGCGATAGGCTGGTGCAGTTGCGCCACCAGGCAGGTCAGTAATCCACTACCAGTAACTGTAAAGAAATATAAAAGTATGACAGTCAGCAAAAGAGTGCAGTGTAGTCACTAAGGAATAAAATGTGCAAGTAACAGTGTGAAAGTGTCTGCAAGTATTGCTTGATTACAAAAGTGTGTTGCAGTCTGTAAGCCAAACAGAAAAATGAAAATGTCTGACATAAATTCTGAAATAAAAATGCCCCACCTGTAAGAAAATAGTACACAACCTGCAGCAGGCTGAAAAGTATAGCTGCAGAAGATGATGAAATCACATGTGTGAAATATATCCCTGTTGAAATACTAAAACATGACAGAAGTGAGACTGCTGGAAAGGATTGTAATAACTACAGGTAAAACATGTCAATAAAGCCTAGAAGTAAGTACCATCCTGAATAGTAAAATGAAAACAAGTGAGAGAGTGTGAGAAAGTGTCATGAATCCAGCAATACAGTAGTAATAACCCCTGAATAAAGTATACTGCAATCAAGACAGAATGAAATGCATGTGAGAATCAAAACCAAACAGCGAAATCTGTTCAAAGTGTTGCTGCATCTGGAATGTGTATCCCAAAATCTGGATATGTTGCTCTCAGTCTGCAATATGCAGATAGTATGATTGTCTGATATACCAAACATCCACACTTGTCTACAGCTATATACAGTAAATGTAGCAGGATGATGTAGCTGAACAAAGCTAGATATGAATGTGTATGAAGAACAATAAAATGTATATTGATGTTGCAGTAACAGTCCTATCACCAAGTTGAAATAGTTATCATATAGGAAACTGTAGTTAGAACAGTAGTGTGTATATATCTGTAGCTATTAGAAATGTACAGCATATGTATTGGTATTTGAAGGTGTTAATATTATTTTCTTCACCCCACCCTATAACCACATATAACCCATTCCACGTGAAAATGGTATGTGCAATCACAATTAACACCCTGGACGTTTGTCCTGTTGGGTCATATATATTTGCATGTCCGTTGATGCATCTGCCCTGTTCATACATCCAAACCTGATGGCCTGTTGCCATCAATTAACCCTGCATGTTGTTGGACTGTGTATTGCTGTTCAAATTATGCATGTGTTATGCACGCTGTTCAATGGTGTGAATATCTGGGTGTTTGGTTAATGGGAATACTAATGCATGCTGTTACAACTAATTGTGAATGGTATTATATGTCACTAACCCAAACTGTCATGACATAATGCAAAACATAGGATGACAGGGAAGGCGGGTTCCAGCGGACCCACCTCTCCCACCTCAGCTGGCGAGTGCACCTGGCACTAGTGCCCAGTCTGGTCCCTCCTCTGGTGGCCCTGTCCACTTGTGGGTGGAAGCGCTGCAGGGGATGGGGCTCACCCCCACTCTGCAAGTGTGGCCGGAGGAGAACCACCACTCACCCTCCGTAGCGTCTGGACTGTGGTGCGTAGGGAGATTCGGGACTCTGTTCTCGAGCCCCTACGCCAGCTTGAGGCATGGGTGGCACAACTTACGGGCATGCCTGTTTCCCGGCCTACACAGCCCCCAGCACAGCCCCATCCTGGGCAGTGAAGGAACAGTGGCAACTGCCTATGGGTGGGGATATCAGTTCCACTGTTGCCATCTGTGGGCTCATGGGCTCTGGATATCCAAACCTCCGTCCCCATCAATTGTGTAACCCCCCCACATGTGTCATACACCGCCCCTGTATGCGTCTTGTTTGTCTTGTCTGTTTACCTACCCAACCTACCTCCCCAGCTGTACCGACTTCCTTCACCTGACATACCACTCTCACCTGAAAAAAAAAAAAAAGGGCACTCTGTACCCACAAAAAAATTATGCTCCATACATAGCTGCCCATTCCGCACACATGTCTGCTGGACATGGAAACTATCAATTACAATTGGCTGTACAACAAGTATTATTGTTGTCCTGACACCTCTCTCAGGGGTGGAAGGTTTCAAATGTCACACCAAATTACATACATATGCACAGCTGTTGCTGATGAAGAAATGGGCAGCTATGGGCCTTACCTACATCCCTCCTGCAAATCCCAAGCTTGTTTCCCTACTGTCTTACCCTCTTTGTGACCCCTTTTTCACCACTTTCCTGTCTCCTCATTTTCATTTCTTTCAAAGAAAATAGCGCGGGTGTGCGCCAGAGTAAGTACTGTTAAGCGGTTGTAAGCGGGTGTGCGCGTGTGTGCACGGAGCTAACCGCCAGTGCGCATGCGTGTGCTCCGCGCAAACCAGCACTAACCCGGTTACAACTGCTTAAAAGTGCCTTAGTCACTTTGATTGACAGGTCCTGTACTCAGTTCAAAAGCAAAATAAAATCCCACTGTCAGTCCCGAACCCAGGACCTTGGAAACACTAGTCTGTATGACCTACCACTAAGCCATGACTCTTATACAAGAACATTGTGCTAAAATAAATATAACATGTAATAGTAGGGATGAATGTAAAGGGAATATAGGATGTGTAGTACCCAAAGCATGTCATGTAGAATTACTGTCAAAACTACTGGATTCCCATAATAGTAGTGTGTGAACAGAAACAGCCATGCTAGTTGTTAGCTTGTAGGTAATAATGTCAGTTAATGTACATATATAAATGTATGTATATGTACATATATATATATAAATATATATCTATATATAGTTGTAGGTGTCATTGTGCATACACACTTACTACAGGGAACAGGAGAGAGGAATGGAGAAATATGAATCTACAACACAGCCTGAATCATGAGAGAGATACTAACCTTTACACTCACAGAACAGTGTCCACAGCATACCAGCATGGTCCCCGCCCTTACAATCTGAAAGGGCAACGCCTATCTCACATACCCTTTTATAGCACTGACCTGAAATCACAGTGAGAACTGCAATCAGTACACAACTGGCTGTATGCAATTAGCAAATGCTGGCTTACAATTGGTGCAGAGGCCATCACATGGACCTATGCAGATACCTACAAAAGCATCCAGTACTAACACTCCACACATGCAAAACATTCATTGCACTGTCTGGAAGCAGACAGAGGGAGAGAAAACTGAGAGAGAGAGAGAAAAAAAAAAACCCTACACACTGTGACTCTGTGACTCTAAGCTGTCAGCAGTGACAGTAGCAGCAGGAATCAGAAGCAGTGGTAACGCAACCAGCTGCGACAAACACAGGTAATGCAAAGTAGCAGGTTAATAGTGTGCATACTGTGAACCCTCCAAATGTGTCATAGGTCTGTATCTATAGGAATGTCCATGTGATATGTTGTGTGTACGTAGTTCCACCAAAAGGCGATGACCATACATTACATGTCAATCAGTGTTAGGCCTTGATCCTGGCAGCAGTTGTCTGTGCATTGCCCTCAGCAATGGCTGTAGTGACTGCTTTGAAAGGTCAGCCAGGTTCAAAAGGCAGGATCAGCCCATCACAAAGGCACACTGGCTGGGAACAAGTGTCTGCAGGTATCCGATATCACTGCATATGCATCCCATACTGCATAATTCCATAGCTTAGCAGACCAGGCTGGTTATGCATATGATGTGGTAGTTCCCAGGGTCAGTCGAGGTGCCTCCTTAGTGGTGTGGGACCACTGTCGCTGTATGCCACTGTCCAGGTACATATCCTGTAGTACGGCCAAGATAAATTATCAGTGTTATATGCGGTTATATGTCCTCTTGGAGTGCAGGTAGCACACATCCAGGGATACCATGAGGTCACAGTGATGCTGTGTGTTCTGCTCTGCTGAGGGCGGCCCTCACCTGGACATGTGAGATGATAGGGAGGTTACATACAGCTGTGATAACTATTTCAACTGGTGGGGGAGAAGGAGGGGGGATACGTGCACTGAACCTGTCTGCAAGACTGTTGCTAATATCTGTGTGTTCGGTGAATGTTAAGTAGGTGTGTATTAACACAGAGCATATCTGAGGCATTTGGTCCATATGTGTAACATAAATGAAGAAGGCCTTGTGGTCATCCATAGTGTTTGTGGCCATTTCCCTCCCAGAGTAGGCCGTGGCCATTGTTATGACGGACCGTAGCGTAGTACCAGTGCTGACCACAGATGCCTTCCCTTAATGTGAATGTGCTCTGTCCTGCAGTAGCCTCCTGCTATTGTTATACAATCTGACTCTGTCTGGGGTCCACCGGACAGGATGCCTAACCTTTGTGCATAGGGTCTGGGTTAGAAATGTGTGTGCAAGTTCCATGCAATCTGTGGCATGTCTGTGGTAAGCATTTGCAAAGGGGTCAGCAGTGTGGGTTGTGGCTTCCACTGGCCCAGTGTGCTGCATGGATACCATCTCAGTCCCAACAAGTGAATAACTGTCTAATCACATACATATCAAAGTAGTCTACTGTGCTGGTGGTGGTGGTGGGATATGTATAGCCAGGCCGAGTAACTTGTGTCCACATCACACTAGTGGATGGTGTCCCTCATACAGTACCTTGCGATGAACCCCCAGAGTGAGGTTGTGCATTGGACCTGTCAGTGTGTACTGACCGATGGGGCATGCTACTATGTTGTGTGGAATGTGGCAGGTATTGTTGCACAGGTGTTGGCTGAGCACTGATATCTGGCCATGTACCTGTGTATCCACCACGACACACACACATGCAACATATGGGAGTAGTAGTATATCACTACACATGAGTATCATGTATAGTATGTGTGCCATATATTGCTGACATAGTCTGCTGATATCCTGTTTGTGTTCTCTTCCAGGGAGATGGCGCGTCAGCGTAATCCCGCCTACTCTGCAGCGGAAGATGAGGAGATCCACCAGAGCCTGGTGCGGGAGTATGACATCCTGTTTTCCCGCACCAGTCAGAATCAGCAGGAGAGGGCTGCACTGTGGCAAGACCTTGTCCGTAGGGTAAATGATATTGCCACGCATAATAGGACATATGAGCAGGTACGACATCACTGCAGTGATTTAATCCGAAGTGTCCATCAGCGTACATCAGATATCCACAGGCAACAGGTTGCTACAGGAGGTGGGGTGGCCACACATCCCCCCCTCACCAGACTGGAGGGGCTACTCCTAAGTGTTGTGGCTCCAGCCCCAGAACAGCAACAGCAGTACACCTGCATCATGATGGAGGCTGGATCCACACAGCAGCATGACATGGAGCGTGCAGGTAATATGCCATATGTACACTTCACTGTTCTGTACACTGTTAGTTTATGCATGTGTAAGGTGTGTCCGTGGTATGTATCTGTCATCATAGTATGTAATTGTGCATGTGTTATACTGGCAATATCAGCAGCTGACGTCTGAAAGGCAACTGGTGTACTACTGCACTGTATCATATGCAATATCAATGGCACAGTTGTGCCCACTGACATTAATCTCATCATTTCTGCAGGTCCCTCCGGGGTTACAGCAAGGCAGGCCATCCATGCTGGTGAGTGTGTTTAACATAACCTATAATAGTCCTGATAATGCTAGTAACAGTAGTGTAACTCAGTAGTGCTCTGTGTGTATACTGCGGGGTGTGCATGTGTGCATGTGTGCAGGTGTGCCTGTGCCCATGTGTGCATGTGTGCATGTGTCCATGTGTGCATGTGACCACGTGTGCATGTGTGCATGTCTGCATGTGCCCATGTGTGCATGTGTCCACGTGTGCATGTGTGCATGTGTGCATGTGTCCACGTGTGCATGTGTCCACGTGTGCATGTCTGCATGTGTGCATGTGTGCATGTGTGCCTGTGTGCATGTGTGCATGTGTGCATGTGTGCCTGTGTGCATGTGTCCACGTGTGCATGTCTCCATGTGTGCCTGTGTCCATGTGTGCATGTGTGCATGTGTCCATGTGTGCATGTGTGCAGAAGTGCATCACTGGTAACAATGTCTGGAGACTGTAAACTGTGTTTCCTGTCTTCCTCCCACAGGTTCTGGTGCTGCTCTGGTGACCTGCAGCAGGGAACCTGAATCTTGTGCCATGGGTACTGGTAATGATGATATTTGTGTAATGGTACAGGAAGGTGTGTCAGGGTCCGCCATTGGTCAGCCAATTGACAGTACACAGCTGTCAACCCCATCATTGCGCACAGTCATCCTGCCAGTACATCCTTTGTCACCATTGTCCCTAGGTGATGGACAGGATACAGTGGGCATAGACCAGGGTAATGTGGTACCTGTGGCACATGCGTCCCCACACAGCAGCGATGGGCGGGGTCCTCCGATGGTACCACACAGACAGTTGCCCATGGGTTCTCGTGGGAGCATCCGTGGGCGTACTGCCTCTGGCTGACATGCCCAAAGAGGTCTGTCAACCTCAGCTATGTTTCGGACTGTCATGCAGGCACAGTCGCATATGGAAAGGTACACCAGACAGGGTCTGAGGGAGCTGAGAGCATGTCGCACAGCCATGACAGACAGTATGCGTGACATTGCGGATGCTATCCGTAATTTCACCGATGTCATAGACAGACGTTGTGGGGACATATTACAGCAGTTCCACAACCAAATGTCCATGAGCCAGGGCAATGGTGGGCGTTTGCGGTGTCGATGTGGCCATATGCCAGCAACAGCAGCAGCTGTCAGTCGGCGCGGATGACAACAGGCTTGCACACGCCCCCATAGTGCCAGCAGCAGCCCCAGCAATGCTGGGTCTGTGCTGTCATCGGAATGCCCCAGGAGACCACGTGCACGTGGCTCTGGACAGTCCCAACAGGGACCTGTGTCCAGTCAACACACTCCCGCTTCTGATGACAGTACCCAGTCTGGCTTAGTACTGGATACGGTCCGTAGCACCCCTGCCAGGCACAGGTACTGTGTCCGTGCCCACAGACACTGATCTGTATGACCTGCCAGGTGCATTCTGTGGCTGTCCAGAAACCCCTGTATATGGCAGCCATGAGGTGGAACTGTGTGCATGCATACACACATGCAAAATGTTAACACCTAGGGCGACCACATACATGCACACACTGCACCAACACTGCCCCACCCTGTACTGCTGCCCCTCACCAACACACGTACACACACATGTCAATTGGTGGTATCAGTGGCTGACTCAGGCATACCTAATTCACACCCTGTGCATATGATGACACTGTGCCACCTCCTGCAATCTCCAACATCATTGCGGGAACAGGTAAACACGTTGCTGATGCACAGGGTGACTACATAGAAGTGTATTAGTAGTATCATGTTGGTAACAATACAGTGTGTTGCTATGACTGTGTGTATATCCCAGCATGCCTGCTGCAGTAACTGTATGAATGTCCTGAATTGTTATCTGCACCCATAGTACATACCAAAGTGTAACAGCTGCACATAATTGCATGCCGGTGGTAAGGTTGTCAACAGATAGCCGCATACATGGGTAGCACAGGGGGGAAGCTAACGCAAGTAGTGATATGCAATGGTGGACATGTACAGTAATGGTGTCAAGTTGCCCACAATGACTATGCAATGTGGATGTTTGCGCATGTAGATATGTGTGCAGTACCAATGTAATCCAAATCACAAATAACTATGACATAATATCAGTTCTACCATGGGCATCTGCGCTGTGTATTCCTGGGTACATGTTGATAGTGCCTACATATTTGCATTGTTACTTACTGTTATTGTTACCCCTTCTTTGTTGTACAATGTACTACTTCCAGCCCTGCTTACTGTAGCTTTGTTTGCATGCATGTTCGCTTGGGTTCCCTGGAACACTGCTTACACCTGCAATGCAGAGTTACAGTGCTTCTGTAGACTCCTAGTGACATCTGCATAGCGTACGATACGTATGTCAACTTTACACATGACAGAATGTCACTGTCTGTCCTGTACGCATGTACGTTGCCTGTGACACATTGCACATGTCTTACCTGGCATTTACCCACGTGTGCAGTCATATATGCCAGTGCTATGAAACAGTAGCGGTACACCCACACATACACACCTTCAGTATGTTGTTCCACATTGGCCCTATGTGTTGGTACTCACCATGGCAATCACACTACTAGGGTAGCATGTGCAAAGGTAACCTGTGAATCACCTCTATGATCCAGTTGTGGTTTATGTGAGTCATGTGGCAATGTCACAGCTGCCACATGTATGCAGTCAGCCATCACCCTTGGCCAGGAATGTACAACACATGTGTGGGATGCCACCACACAGCCAATCTGGGGACTGAGCTCTCTGAACCCAGTAATGCCATACCCTATCAGGTGGCATGTCATATATACTACATCCTGGACAAACTTCAACCCCAATCCCTGCTGCTACTATTGATAAAACCCCTGAAGATGTTTCTGATAGTTTTGACCAATTCTTTACTGAGACATTTCAAGCCCTAGCTAGCCATCTACCTCCCAGCTCCCCTGGTCCTGAAAGAAGCACCCCTAGAAACCTACTTGTGTTCAGCTGCCAACCAGTCGCCACTTCACTTTTCCGTACCTTGATTGAAAAAGTAAAACCCACGACACTTTCTGCTGATCAACTCCCTGCCGAGTACCTACAAAAATCAGCTGATGCTATTGCTTACCCCGTCTCAAAACTAATCAAACGAACCATGGTAGAATCTAAATTTCCCACCATCTGGAAAATATCCTATGTAATCCCACTTCACAAAGGAGGCAGCTCTACTGAATTCTCCAATTATAGGCCAATAGCTATACTCTCTCCACTTGCAAAGATTATGGTAACTTTATTCATAGACAATTCATGCACCACCTAATCCAAAATCGCCTTATGGCAGACACTCAGCATGGCTTCCGTCCTCATCACAGCACTACTTCAGGCCTCCTAGCCTTTACTAACACCATAAACCATACTTGCAACACTAATTATATATCCTCAGCCCTCTTTTGGATCTTTCCAAGGCATACGATATGGTTGATCACCAACTTGTAATCCACACCCTGCAAACATTCTGTCTAGATACTGGAGCCTTCCAATGGTTTCAATCCTACCTGCATGGTCGACAGCAGGCTGGCCTCTGGCAGAACAAACTCTCTAACCTTCTACCTAACACCCTCAGAGTACCACAAGGCTCTATACTAGGGCCCTTGCTGTTCTCCATCTTCATTAACGACCTTTATACTGTCATCCCAAAAGTCAGCTGTATCCAATATGCTGATGACTCTACTCTGATCTGCTCAGCCACATCTCCAGTAGAGTTATGGTCAGCTACCCAGACCATCTTTAATACAATAGAAAACTGGCTTTCTGAACATCGTCTGATCCTAAATCCCAAATAAACTAAACTGCTGTTATTTCACCAACACGTAGGTCTACCGCTTTCACCTTTACCATAACATCAACTGATGGCACAATAATCTCCCCTGACCCATCTACTAAACTATTAGGTGTCATCATAGACAATAATCTCAAATGTGACCTACAAGTTAACCAAATTATCAAAGCCATCAATAAAAAACTAGGGTCACTTTACAGAATAAAAGCCTTCCTAACCCCTCCAGCTAAAATTGCCATAGCTCGCTCACACCTTCTTTCAACCCTTCTGTATGCATCCCTCTACTCTCGAATATGAACAAGACTGTCCTTAACAAACACTCAATTTGCTACAACCACATTGCCAGGTTTGCCACTGGGCTGCCTTTTAGGACACATCATTGCATCAATCTAAATCAGCTTGGTTGGCTTGAACTACCCAGCCTAATACAGTATAACCAACTGATTATGGCCTATAAAATCCTCTATAATCCGGACAATACTCCTGCACTTCAAATATTATCACCCCCTATAACAATCCTAGACCACTTTGATCCTCTAACAAACTACTAATTCAGACCAGCAAATTTAATAACACAGCCGGTGATTCTCTCTTTGCAAACTCTGTAAGTAGATCCTGGAACTCACTTCCAGCTGATATTATCTTACTTTCCACCTTAGGTCAATTTAACACTAGACTCAAACAACATTTGTCACTTAACTGGCTATGTCAATGTATCAAGCCTGGCTAACTCGAATGTGTAAAATCTGTTAACCAGTTTACTGTGTAATTTGATTTAATCCTGACTTTTGCTCAGGACTAACTTTAACCTGTGGAACATGTTTAACGTGCTTACTTATGTAATCTCTGTAAATAATCTGTTTGTAATATGTAATGCTGGTATTATGTAATGCTGTATCTGCTTACCCTTGTAGCTTTTCTCCCCAGGCCTCCGCTGGAAATGGACATGCATCCAGTCGGACTATCCCGGTCAACAAATGTAGGATAAATAAATAAATAAATAAAATATATTACAGTGACTACAATACAAGTCAGACATTGACATGCACTGACAGCATGCTGAACACACTGGGGCATACGTGGGGACTCAGAATAGCATCCTGCCTGAGCATCACACACCTCCGCAGCTGGCACACAGGCATATGTTCCGTCGGAACAGAGCACATGCCACACATGGCACACACATCCCGTGTGCCACACACAGCCTGTAGGGCTACACAACACACCTGCTACAGACGTGTCAGGTACCTGTCTTGGGTGCTGCACTGGGGTCCCGCTCAACAGGCTGTATCTGGTGAAGGTCACAGTGATATGCCTCAGGGGCAGTATGGTCCACCACAGAACACATGCATACAGGTCAGTCAGAGGCATGGACACATATGACTCACTCATTGACCATGCCAGTATGGCTGACCTGAGACATACCTCCCTGGACTACATGATAGGGAACATAGAATGGATCTCTCAGCATGTGGCACAGGGCAGTATGAGCCTGATCTTGGTTGCCAACATACCCTCACCAGGTATGCTACCACTATATGTGGGAAGGGTGTTGTATGTCTACATTATGCTCAGTCTCCAATGTCATTCACAGGGTATCTGCTAGCTGTCAACGTGTGCTTACATGCTAGGGAAGCCACAATGATGTGCAAGGGTCATCTTGCACGTGACACTCATGGCCCGATGTATAATGGCAAAGCTCCTTGATACACACATACTGCCTTATGCTGCAGGACACAGTTTACATAGCCACCTCCGTGGGTATCACACAGGTTATGACACTAACAGTGCTGCTACACAACAACAGCAGTGTACACCGGAAGATGCATGCACCGGACACTGTCCTCAGCACGGTGAACTGCAATGTCTGTGCAGTACCAGATTCCTGATTCATGGCTCACAGGTGTTACCCATCACTGACAGGTTATGCCCCATACCATGCCTGTCATCCCCTACACATGTAACACACATGGACAGGGGGGTGGTATCCCAAGGCACCACAGATACACACACCTCCAGGTTGTTGGCACAGCACAAAGCATCAGGGCCTAATCATGTGCAGCTAACAGTGTGTCAGACTGCCATCTGGTTCATAGCCTGGCACACACAACCCTCCCATACACAGGAAGACCACCTATCCTCCATAACAACACTGGCAATATGACAGTCTCAAGAACTGTGTTTATATGGCTGGACTGCATCCAGCCAAACATTGTGCGTGAGCATTACTGTAGCTACAACACACTAGTTGAAGGGTTCACAGCATGTGGTCACTGAATTGCAGTGGAATGACATGTTACCACTACCACAACAGGTGGGAACATGCAGCACCTGTACATCGACTACATGTACACTATATGGCCCAGACCAGATGTGTATCCCCTGCTGTAGGTATTTTACCATATACACCCACACTGTATAGACACATACCGCGTGCGGACCCTGCACAGTAAGACACAGTCATATTGGTATACATTGCAAATAGCATTTATCCACTCGAGGCATGTGTCAGACATGGTAACTACTGCAGGTCACAGGTATTCATGTGCATGTGTCACACACATACATCATGTGTGCAATGCCATTGCTGGTTTAGGCAATGGCATGCATTGTTATGTACAAAGACCCACACAAGGTCATACTGTGTGACACAATCACACGTGGCAGTTGTGGGTTACCAAAACATACCTATCTGTACTCTGACAATGGTAATAGACACAGTAGCAGAGCGCACTATTGGCATTACTAGCCAACTAGCCCTGTTTGGCTGTGCTGATAGTGTGGTGACATCCCCTGTGTTTACTGGGGGAATATGCAGCATCTGGTGTATTGTAGTATTTGCCAAAAGGATCTGTTCTCTCACACTTGCATTTACACGCACCCTACTATCCCCACACACACTTGCCATTTGCAGGATTTATTCCCCTACCTAACTAAGTCACGACACGTGAGAGAGACGCATTAGCAAAGCGCACTATTCGGATTACTAGATAGTTCTTCTTCTCTGGCTGTACTTATAGGGTGCTGACAACATCAGTATTTTGAAAGGGTAATGTGCATCAGGTAGTGTGATCTCCTGATTGCCAAAACTAACATGTTTTTCATACAGAAATGCACACACACAAACTCCCCACATCCAAACACACACACACTTGCAGGTTTCAAACCCCTACCTAAATATGTTAGGGCACTTGAGAGTGACGCTGTAGCAGGTTGCGCTATTCTGAGTACTGGCAGATGTCTCTACTCCAGCTGTATGTATAGGGTGCTGTCATCATCACTGTTTGGAAAGGGTAATGTGCATCATGTAGTGTGATCCCCTGATTTAAAAAAAACACATATTTTTCATACAGAATTGCACACACACAGAGTCCCCACATCCAAACACACACACATGCCATTTACAGGTTTTAAACTCCTACCTAACTATATTATGACACTCGGGAAAGACACATTAGCAGAGTGCGCTATTCGAATTACTGGGAGGTTTCCCTTCTCCTGCTGTACTTATAGGGTGCTGACATCATCAGTGTTTAGAAAGGGGAATGTGCATCCTGTTGTATGTTCTCCTAGTTGCCAAAAGGGACATTTCCTTCATACAGACTTGAACGCACACACTAGTCTTCTCCACACACACTAAGCATTTGCAGGATTCAAACCCTGACCTAATTATGTTCTGACACTTGAGACGGACGCATTAGCAGAGTGCACTATTCGCATTACTGGGAGGCTTTCTTTCTCCTGCTGTACTTATAGGGTGCTGACATCATCAGTGTTTAGAAAGGGGAATGTGCATCCTGTAGTGTGTTCTCCCAGTTGCCAAAAGGGACATTTCCCTCACACAAAATTGCACACACACTAACCCCCCTTATCCAAACACACACACTTGCAAGATTCAAACCACTACCTAACTATGTTATGACACTCGAGACGGACGCATTAGCAGAGCATGCTATTCGCATTACTGGGAGGTTTCCCTTCTCCTGCTGCACTTATAGGGTGCTGACATCATCAGTGTTTAGAAAGGGGAATGTGCATCCTGTAGTGTATTCTCCTAGTTGGCAAAAGGGATACTTCTTTCAAACAGTCTTGAACACACACTAACCCCCTCCACGCACACACTGAGCATGTAGAGGATTCAAACCCCTACCTAACTATGTTATGACACTCGAGACGGACGCATTAGCAGAGCGCACTATTCGCATTACTGGGAGGTTTCCCTTCTCCTGCTGTACTTATAGGGTGCTGACATCATCAGTGTTTAGAAAGGGGAATGTGCATCCTGTAGTGTGTTTTCCCAGTTGCCAAAAGGGACATTTCCCTCTCACACACACAAACCCCACTCACCCACCCACACACACTGAGCATTTGCAGGATTCGATCCCCTACCTAACTATATTATGACACTTGAGGGAGTCGCATTAGCAGAGCACACTATCCGAATTACTGGGCATCTGTTCTGCACCTGTAGTATTTATAGGGTGCTGACATCTTTATTTTTACAGAGGTATGTACATGTAGTACTACCTGTCAGGTGGGGGATAGCATATATATGCATTTGCAGCCACCTACATCAGGGTCAGATATGCACATCGCACTGGCAGGTTATGTTCTATACCATGCTTTGGGACCACAGGACCTGTAACACACAACACAACCAGTCCAGAACACCACACCCACATCCAGGACACACACTTAGCTTCCCCGGGAACAGTGCCAGGATATGCAGGTGTTCACATACACCATTCCAGTTGTTAACATCAGGTACAGGCATATTGTGTGTGAGAACTACTCAGGCCTCTACCACTTTACCCTACAGCCACTACAATTTGTGGGTCCATGTGCTATGGCAGAACTACACACCACAGCCACATGGGGGAATACATATTGCACCTGTCCATCTGCAATGTGGGTACTCACTGTTCCACACCAGAGGTAGACCACCATTGTTGATATCTGACCATACCCACCTTTCCCTGGACATCCATATCCCATCTCCACCTCCAGGCAAGGTTGTCACTGCACACAAACTGTATTTAGCACAAGCAGACTCTACACTTGTGTAGACTGGGGTGGACGACTTCAGAGGACCCATGCTGGGGGACTATACTGGCCACTCAGCATAATCCTTGACAATTGCATTCTATGAGCATGTGTACGGCTTGCATTGGTCATGCTATCCCACATATACCCATGACTGCTCCACAACAAGACACCTGTCAGCTGTACACCAGCCATATATGCGCCGTACAACAGACAGAGTGACCTAATACATTGCAGAGCTGTAGCCCACAGAGGGAGGACATCTGTGAACAGTTCGGCATGGCACTTCATTCACACATACTCATTACAACACAGTGTTGACAGTGGAATCATCCAGAGAATGCAGATAGGGCTCCCCTCAGTCTGTTATTGATGGACACCTACTGTCAGAGATCCTCAGCAACCCTCTCACAGCAGACACCGACAACATGGCTGTGGCTTAGCACATTCAATCCCTGGGACCTCCACGGTGCCCCTGCTTGACAGAGGCACAGCTCACTAGCCTCACATGTTGCCTTCTGTGACCTACTTTACAGTGGCACAGTAGCCTACTGTCCTGGGGATGCAGATGCCAAGCACACTCTGGCTGAGCTGTCATTCCCTAGGGCAACAAGCCTAGTACTGACCTCTACACCCATATGTTCAATTGTCGGATGCACAATATTTGTTGTGCTGTTCTACTGTTTGCAGGTATTTATTGCCATAGCATTCCCTGTTCCTATGACCAACTTGTGTATCTGTGGAAGATGTTTGCATATGATGGCGATCCACTATATCACTTATGTCTCTGTAGTCATTTACTGTGTGCACTGGGCAGATTGCTGTGTTGTGGTTGGTTCCTGGACTGACACGTACAAATACCAGATATGTGTGGCCAACTGCTAAACGGAGATATGGCCTAAGTGTGTGAGCATGCCCAGTTCAGCCTTTCCATGGCATGTTGTCTGACATATGCCTCATTTATCAAAGTGTGCGAGCATGCCCAGTGTAAGCTTTCCATATGTTGCACTCTGAAGTCCACCACATATTTGGGTGTGTGTGAACTTCAAGAATATCTCACATTTATGGTTGTGTGTTGGGTGTCATGTTGTGTACTAACTGGCCAACTGCTTCATGTCTGCCACAACAGGGATTATAATGTGCCTGCAGGGATTGCATGGGATACTTTGCAGACAGTTCTCAACATACTTTCATAATGACCTAACACTGTAGTACCATATAGTGTACTGGTTCAGTACTTTCACTGTGGTGGACAGTATCCTGGGCTTTAGTCCTATGACTGCTTGACATCTTCATAGTGAGCACAACAGACTGTGTAGGGGCCAGTTGTGCACATATGACCATGTTGCATTATGTTCAGATATGGACTACCTACACCAGGCTCGTCCAACATTGCTAGTGTATTCCACAACATGGGTGGACATTGGCAAACACTAGCAATGTTCCCTAGGCCATTTCTGATGCTAGCCACAGGGTGTGTTTGTCCTTCGACACACATTGTAACTGGAGTTTGCCATGACATATGTCATGGTTAGTATACTGTGCCTCCGTCTACCTCTGACATAACAGTGATACCCAGGGTTAGCCTACCATCTCCCATCCACTCATCAGGATTCCTCTTGAGGGGTGTCGATATGTGACTCTTTGGCTGACCTGTACCAGGAGTTTACTGAAGAGTGGGGGTGCCTTCTGTGTTATGGATCATTCTGTACAGCTTGTCCTATGTATGTCAGTGCTGGGGTTCAGGTCTCTCATGTGCATAGCTCACTGCCATTCAGATTGTACAAGGTACAACATGTTCATTCATTCCAGGTTGGACATGGCTTCATACATCAGGCACAGCTTGCCTGTAGCTGGGAAGTATGGCGGTGTGTGGGGCTGCAGTTTGTTTACTCAGGCAATACATGGCATCTGTTCATGCTCTTTGCTACTCCTGGTGGGGTACTGTTGTGGACTTTACAGTTGATGGAGGTGTCTGCTGTGGTATATCCCACAGGGGCTATTGTAGTCACTTGTGACGCTGATGGAGGATGACTGCAGAGCCAGAGTGAGTTCCCCTTATCTACATCTGCCAACCTTCATGTTTGGGTGGGTATATAGTATATGTTTCTGCGAACACTACAGCCACATGTTTGTCCAGTGCAGGATATCTATCACCTTTTGTACCCAGGTCTCACATTACATGTTAGGTACCTCATGGGTTAACACCTGTGTGATAATTTGTGGGCACTTACTGTATATCCATGGTGGTTGTCTATACACAGTTCTGCAATTAGCTTGCTGACATGGCTATGGCTACAGTTGTCTGTTTGTAGGTGGCCCTTTTGTGGGTTGCTTGTGTCAGCTGGGGGTCGGATATGGTGGGCTGTTTGTACTCCTCTGCATACATGTTCAGTCACAGTCCTTCCATGTTGGCCTATACCTATGGGACATATATAGAGAATGGGGGGTGGGGCAAGACCAGGCCTTGTGGGATGCCACTCATATCTGCTTTGTAGTCTGACATGGATGTGGCATGTGTGACCATGTCAGTTCTGTCCTTGGTCTGGTTTGCAACCCCTCTACTGACATAGGGGTATATATTTAAGCTGGTGAACATATCCATACTGAACTCGTACGGTATTGTCTAGAAGCATGTGCACGGTCCAGCTACACTGTGTGGACCACATTGCCCTCATCAATGACCTTAATGACTGCTTCAAATGGGTCAGACATGTTTAGGGGCAGGTTCTGCAGTTACGACAGCCACAGTGTGTAGGGTCCAGTATCAGTAGGTCCACAATAGCCTTTTGTCTGCGGTACATACTGATCCTTTCCATAGCTGTGCAGAACAAGCTTGTCAGGATCCTGGGGTGGTAGTTTGGAGTATCCATTCAGGCAACACCTTTGTTGTGATGGACCACTGTTGTTGTACACTGCTCTTTGGGTACATATCCTGTGGTAAGGCTGACATTGGGCAGTAGTGTGATTTGGCATTCCATTATTCTTGGAGTCCATGTTGGCCTCAGCACAGGACACCATCACATACCTTTGCTGCTGTGTGTTCTGCTTTGCAGATGATGGCTGTTACCTCAGCATCTGCAATGTCAGGGGACCATCAGTCTGCTGGGATAGGTATTTTGCACTCTGGGGGGGGGGTGTTTGCACTGCACCTGACAGGTTGTATGTTAGCAATATGTGTGTGTGTTTGGTATGTTGTTTGTAATATCTGTGTGATTCGGAGCATATCTGTGGATGCCCAACATGGTTCCTACCATCAGTTGGGTAAGCCTTGTGATTATCCTTAGTGTCCTGTACGTTTTGTATCTTCATAGGTTTATGGGTTCATACTAGGCTATACACCCTAGGCCATTAGTAAGCCTAGCCAGAGTGTGTGTGTCTTTCGCCACCCCTTGCTATGTTCTATTATGGCCATTTATGAAGTTCTTCACTGTGCCTCTGTCTGGTCGTGACACAGTGAGGACCCACAGTATACATGTACGGTCATCCATCCACTTGGCAATATTCCTGTTGAGGGGTGTCAGTGAGGGGCTCTGCCTACCATGGATTGGGATCCTGTTTCTGGGTGTGGGGAGCCTCTGGGTTATGTATCTGTCCCTCCAGCACATCTTATTTCATTATGTGTTAAGGCTGACATCTGTGACTCTCACAGCTCCAATGGCTTTGATTTCCTGTGATGGAGCATGTCCATTACTCCTGTGTTGGACATGGCCTTGTACAACAGACATACAATGCCTCTGTGTAGGCAGTCTGTGACTTCAGTCAGCTGGGGTGTCTACAGCCAGGCAGCATATGACATATATTTCACACCCTTTATCCTGTTGGTGGGGTAACTATGAGGTCTTCCGAACCGCTGCAGGTGTCACGTACGGTACATCCCATATGAGTCATTGTACTAGATTATGGGTCTGATAAGGGAACAGTACAGCGGCACAGTGACCTCTGTTGATGTAGATGTGAATCCTTTCATGATACGGTGTCCAATATCGACAATCTTCATAGCCACATTGGCATTGTGAGTGTCACATGACAGATTAATGTCGACCTGTGCCCCTAGGTCCCTGATTACTCCTTGCATACATAATGGTTTGACACCTATGTGGTAATTTGTGTGTACCTTGTCTGGTATTTGGTGGGACATTCATACTGTCCAGTGTCTTCAGGATGTCTGGGTGGAGTTCTTGTGTGTGAGAGTGTGGTCTGTCACATGCTACAGACTGTACAGCAGTTTTGACTACAGTTATGTGCACATGGGTGGTCTCCGCTGCTTTGTGCATTGTCAGTTACCTGGCCATATGGGTGTCTGTGCTGCATATGGATACTCACCCTCCTTTGATGTTTTGGTGCAGGTGTTGGGGCCATAACACATGATATGTGGTATAACCTAGTAGTGCTGGTGTGCTATCACTAGGCTTGCAGCAGGCTTCTGTCACTGCACAGACATCAATGTTCTCCATAATGGGAAGTGCCTCAAGGGCATGCATATTGCAGTTTACACATCTGGCATTGGTCAGCATTACCCTTATGTTTCCTACCACTTATGTTTTCTAGGGTGGTGGGTAGTCTTTTTGGCCTTGCCTACATACGGCTCTATGGAGGCGGCAAAGACCTTATCCAGTATCCAGACGCACATGGGTAACAGGTGCAAGCCATCCCTGGAACAGCAGCATGGCTTATCATGCTTGACATCTCAAGCAGACAGACATTAGACCCTCTTGGACTGACAGCTGTAACTGTGCCAGCTGTTAAACATGAGCATTCTGTGTTTGTACTGTGGCATCATTGTTGGTGAGGGTTGGATGCTGCACACAGCCAGTGTCATTCCGGCCTGGGGTACATACTCAGAGGGACCATCCATGTCTCTTTTCATGTTGACCAGGGAGGTACATCTCAGGTAATTCACACCAGCATGGACATTGAGTGCATCATATTTCTGCTTGCTTTGGGCTGACCTGCGTACTTGTGTTATGTGGCATTTTGTGGCAGACTACAGGCAGCTTACTCTACCCTTTCCCTTGTTCAGTCTGGTGAGTGGGACAGCAGTGTGTCTGCCTATACAGACACCTATTACGACTGTATCAGGCATGTTGTTTCTCCTTCTGGCCTGTGACTGTTTGGCACACCAGCTTTGCGTACTATTCATTGCATGTGCTATGTTTGAAGGTTGGGGTTGCTTGTGATCTGCTTTGGAGGCTTCTGTTGGTGTGGTGTGTTTGTAATTAAGGCCTCCGGGAATATTTGTCTGTGTTTATGTGTTTGGTTTACAGTTGTGGTAGGTCTATGTGGGACTGGGTTTGTGGTGTATGTGGTTACCTTCTCCTCCTGACTAGTTTTGACAGTACTGAGTTGGTGGAGCTCAACCTCTGGTTTGGATACATGGATGCATCTATCACATACATTTGTATTTATTGGGGGGTGTTGTGGTTGTCTGTGTACTTGGGACTGGTGTCACATTGCCGCTGGATTCACAGATTCTACTTGTTGTGGCTGGACTTAGTGGATTGTATGTGTGGACATATGTTATTGCCATACTACTGGTCAGTGATTACTTCCCTTTTTATGTTTGCTCTATCATGTGGTAGCTTCCTCATTCTCTTGCATGGTTTGGTAATGGCTGGAGTCCAGCATGCCAGATGCCTGCGTGTATGGCATTGTGTGTTGTTGTTATTTGTGATTGCATACTCCAAGCATTCCTGGCTGTGTTCATGGAATGCCTGTATAACATGTTCTGTGGTGTGTCCCATATTCTGCACTTGCACAGGGCCTTTTGTGGATTCAACATCAGTTTTGAGGGCTGCAACCTATGCTTTACACATGTTTTTCACTGTGGTATTCTGGCCAGGGACTGGGGTCAGGATGTGTATATCCAGTGTGATTACTCTATGGTCTGGTCTTACCAGTGAGGGGTACACTTCTCATCTTGCCATCCAGTACACATGTTGCTGATTATCACATCCAGTATGCTTACCCCTCTTGTGGGAGTGGTACATTGTTCCTGGGCATTTTGGTTTATGGATTCTGGGAAATTTTCTCCTACTGTGTTGGTGCTAGTATAATGCTCCCGGTGTATGTCTGGGTATTTTCAGTCAAGCAATATAATGTGGTTTGGGGGGCTTGATATATTCATGTATTCCGACATAGGCCAGGTGCAGTTTCTGGTATTAGGACAGTAGTCTGCAGCAGGCTATATACTGGGAGGCGGTTTTAGCCATTGGTATTTGACCATGGCTAATCCATGCTGCTTCTTGTTGTGGTACCAACATGGGGGTGTGGTTATCCTTGCCATTTCTTACTAGTCACCCTCCTTTTGCAGCTTGTTCCATGTTTTGCGGCTGTACAGCACAGTATGAGGTGTGACCTGGTAGTGTTAGGGTGCTGATGTGAGCCTTGACCCAGTTCTCTATTACAGGACTGGTATCTACATTCTCCATACTGTGTGCGTTTACACTGCACACATCTTGCTGTTTAGACATCTGTCATTGGGTAGCATTACATCTAGGCTCCTATCCCTTGTAGAACCTATGAAGGTGGGTTTGGTTTTGAGACTTACCTATTCAGGGCATGCTGTGGGTACTGACAGCCTTTGACAGTATCCATGGGGCATGGCATGATAGATGCACGCCACCCCTAGCAGGTGGTGCATCATGTCATGCTCCGCATGTCTTCCCAGCCTGAAACACATTGGCTCCCCTTTGACTAACTGCATTACTTCAGCCAGTTATTGCACTTGATCATCCCATCGTCATTTTGTGGCTTCATGCTTGGTGAGGGTGGATGTTAGTCAGGGTGCTCATGTGTGCATATAGTACATGGTGTTACATTACTTAACACATGGCATTCATGCCTCAGGTGGTGCTGCAGGGCTGCCTCTGTCGGATGCACATATTACACTTCCTGTACATGTTTGTGAGCAGGTCATGTCATTTTAGGCATCCATGTTATTATTTGAGTGAGTCAGAGGAGGTGTCATTCCCAGGGTTCCTACTGAGCCAGTGTATGTGCTATGCGTTGCTTCTTTGCCAAGGCCAGGGCATACTGGGCACGTCTCCTTCTGCCTACTGGGGCAGGCTCAGGTTGTTCCTCCTCCAAGTCACGCTCTGTCTGTGATGGCCTTGGCAATGGTGGGGGGCTGTTTGGCCCGGCCCTATGCTGGTCCTGCTGCAGCTGTTTTCACAAGATCATATTATGTAGCATAGCACATACCATGACAATTTGGGTACATGTAGTTGGTGTGTACTGCAAGGCTCCACCAGATGTGTCCAGACACTGGAACCGTGACTTGAGCAGCCCAAACACACGCTCTATTACATTATGTGTTTGTGCATGTGCCTCATTATGGAGTTCCTGTTCAGGTGTGTGTGCGTTTCTGATGGGTATCATCAGCCACGGCTCCATTGCATAACCTGCATCCCCCACTAGGTGTCCGTGTGGGATGTCCCCATTGGCAAATGTCTGGTACAGCTGCATCAAATGCCAGATGTGGGAATCGTGGTAACTCCCAGGGCAGCCAGCACACACATTCATTATTATGCCCTGGGCATCACACACGACCTGGCAGCTGATGGAGGGGAAGCCCTTGCGGTTAATGTAGGCCCTACCCCGCTCACCGGCTGGTACTTTGATGTGTATGTGCGTGCAGTCTATTGCACCCACTACCTCAGGGTATTCCGCTATTTGTTGGAAGAGATGCATATTGCTGGCCAATACCTCACGGGCATTGGGGAAATATACATGATCACCGACATGTGCTGACATGGCATCCAGGAACTGGTGCAGTACCCTGGAGGCTGATGCCTGTGATATCCCCATCATATCGCCAGTTGGTCTCTGGAAGGTACCTGTTGCTAGTATTCTTAGGCCAACACATACCTTGGTTTCCACTGGGATGGGTTCCCCTCTGTTGATTCTGTGTGTGAGGTGTGGCCTGCACAGCTCAACTATTTGCTGCAGGAGCTGTCTGTCCACTCTATAGTGCTCTACTATCTCCAGCTCATGTAACCCATGGTAGGTGACCCTGGGCCTGTACACTCTTCTCTGTCTCCTCACTGTGGGTTGTCTGGCACCATCTGCATTGTCACCACCCTCAGCAAGTCGCCTATGTCTCATTATGACAGCTATGGCAGCCCCTAACATTTCTGCTCTGAGTGAAGCTTTTTCAGTTTTCACTTCTATTAGCTTACTCCTGTCTTGCAGTGTCTCTTAAGAGAAACATCCTGCACTACTGTTTGCAGAGTTTTAAGTGCTGGGCTGGGCTACTATTCTGCCTGTGTAATTGCCTACTTCTAATTGTTTTCACCTGCTAGCTTCAGCAGTTATTCCTGCCAGCTTCCTATTAATTCTGTTGCTTCCTTTTTCCTCTCTGTTTCCTCAGGGGGGACCAACGTGCATACCATCAGAAACACGCTCACAGTGGCTTACACGCATGCACACGTGCTTACACGGTGCAGAATCTACTTATTCGGGTTAAAACGCGCGTATACCCACGCAAACACTGTTACACATCTGCCAACAGCCTCCAACATACTCAGCCTGCCCTACACACACGCACACCCACGCAAACAGTGTTAAACATCTCCCAACAAGCTCCCACATGCTCAGTCTGCCTTACACGCACGCACACTGCCCTACTCGTGTTTCATGGCGCGCACACGTGCGCATGCACGCCCAGCAAGAAACTTGGGTGTAAGTAACAGTGTACACCTTCCATTTCTTGACTTTCCATGACTTATCTAGTGGCACACCTCTTTCCATGATCTGTGTCTGTCATCTGTCATGTTACACTGACCTCTAATGAACTGCATTTCTTTCTACCATTCCCCCCTGTGATGTCACCTATCTCCTACTCTATTCCTCCCCCTTATGTATCTCTTACACTACTCAGACTGTGCTCATTTGCTATGTGACTGTGAGATTCAGTATCCTAACCCTCATTTACATGAGATTGCCTACTAATGCTTAGTTACATGTCTTAGACTCAGCTTCCCCCCTTAGCAACCACTACACGGAGGCCATGTTGTTTTTGGTCTGCTGGTCCCTGCATTGTCATTCCATGTATTGCATGAAACCCACATTTGTGGGTTTATAACCTTCTTTTTTATGATTTTATACAGCGCAGCCCGTTTGCGCGGGGCTGCGCTGGGTTTAAACATCGGCGATCGCCAAAAAAAAAATTATATTTTTAATATTTTGGCATCGGGTTATATTGCCAATGGCCACATATTTGGCCATTGGCATGCTGCCTGAGTCATATGCACCCTTTTTTTGGAGCTGACATGGCTCCATTGTGGAATTTGCAGAAACGTACACAGTTGTTAACTGAGTACATTTCTGCAGCTAAAACATCTCTTACACAGACTGGTTTCTGCTTCGTGGATCGCTAATATACCTCATTTGCATACCTTTTGGCTGCAAGTGAGGTATTTAGCATGTCCACGCCCAGTCCGTGTAAGAGACGTTTTAGCTGGTCTCTTACACGGAGTTTAGGGCTGTTCCTGGATCGCGAGGCTTGCATGGAGTGTTGCACGTCTCTTACACTTCGTGCAAGCCTTCGTGAATCCTGCCCATTCTCTTTGAACTTGGTAATGTGGTTTTTATGAGATAATTTAATAAGCTAAAGAATGCTTAAATATTTTATTTATCATATTAAAATTGTTACACAATTTTAGGTCATAAACACTTGCACTTTTAAAATTAATTCAGAGCTTTTGTTAGATCTTTTGTGTATATATCTTTTAGCATGATAAATGTATATATGCATTGATTTTCCTATTTTGTAATAGTTTAGCAAGATAAGATTACCTGCCACCTGTAAGTTTAGAGATGTCTTTATCGCCTTAGGTCCCACTCTGTTCTACTTATTTAGAGATTTGGTTATAATAATATTGAATGAGTGAACAATTTACAAATATTTAGTGGACAATTATACTACTGTTATACAAATATGTATATACTAATCTATTTGTCAGATTATTTAATATTTGTGATTTATAGAAAAGGATTATTAAAGTTTTATGTAGCAATGGGAGAATAGTTTACATGTCAAAATATATAACTAAATTAATAGTCTCCTATTATTTTTAACTTGTATATAATATTATATTAATTATTTGTTTACCATCAAAATGTCAAGCACACATTGCTCAACACTGCAAATGTGAACACCAACCTGTGACTGTTAAAAATGTCTAACACCAATGTTCCATACTGCAAAACCTTGCCACATTTTTGACCCATGTTAGCACTTGTTTTTAGGTGCAGAGCTTTCGGAAATGTCAACGTTCGGTGTTTTTGTGACATTATGGAGAATCGGCATTATAGGTTTTGCTCAACAGTGTCTACAATATGCAGTGCCAAGCAATGTGTGCTTGACATTTTGATGGTAAACCTCTATATATATATATATATATATATAATATATATATATATATATATATATATATATATATATATATATATATATATATATATATATATATATATATATATATATATATATATATATATATATATATATATATATATATATGTATATATATATATATATATATATATATATATATATATATATATATATGTATAGATATATAGATATATTTACCCTTTAAATAATGGCATTCCCTTGCAAAACTTGTTTTTTTTTTTCAGCACTCACTTCTTTCTGTCCTAAAACGTCTGGATGGATTTTCAATGCACTGCACATGTGTATCACATACAGATACTGAAGCTTGGATGTGCTTGGGCACATTAGCTTAAATGCATTTTCTCCCGTTTTTTTAGGATGTCAGGGGCATACATGTATATAGGTCTTCATATTAGGATACTTGTGTACTCCTGACATCCAGTGAATATATTTGTTTTCAGGTTTTATACATTATTATGTTATAAGGGAACAATTGTGTGCTGTATGGAAAGATTTTTTTTTTATTTTTTATTTTAGAAGTTAAGTATGTGTGGTCCTTTAAGGATAAATACATAAATGAGCTCAGGCTTTCTGAAACATGCATTAACAAGCACAGCTGAGATGATATTCATAGGGGCCATTTGTGTCAGTACTCAATGAACTTGAATGTGCTTATACAACTGCGCAAATAAGATGAAAATGAGGAGTGATTTACATCTGCGTATGTTAATGAAGTATGTTTTTCACCATTTGTGACTCATAGTCAGATTTCCTGCTTTTCCACTCTGGTTGCAGATGGAAACAACACCAAATGTATCACAGTTGATGCTGTTAACTGCTGTGAGCTTTGTTATTTCCATGTCTGAGTTTGGCTAGGCCAGAACCACTTGTGTCCAGCAGCACTTGCTGGCCAAGAAGGAGAAAGAAAGTGAAAATATAAGCAAAGGATTACTCTTTATAACTTTGATAATCAGGAAATCATTGATAGGTTAATATGGACAGGGACATTATAGGGTCTTAGTGGGCATGTTTGACCACCATGAAGGCACTGGAGGAATGTGTGGACTATACCAAAGTATATATAGCCCTCACTATACTTGCTACAGGGACCTTCCAGAGACAGTCTGAGGAAGTGCTGATTTTTCACAGGCTTCTGTCTTGAGATGCTGCAGCAGTTTCTGGATGTACTCTTGGCATGTGTTGATCAGTACTTCTATTTCCTGGTGTCACCTCAGGACCAAACCAGGACCATGTGTGCCTTTTATGGGTTCACACATCTCCTTTCTAGTCCACAGGGGAACAATACCACAATAGTCAGGGCTACCATTCCATAAATTGCCAGGTAGTGTGTGATACACAAAGATGCATCACGAATGTCTTTGCCCAGCATCCTGGTAGAACACATGATTCCCATATCTGGCACACTTGCTCATTTGACCTTGTGTTCCTGCATGGTAGGATTTCCAATGATCATATTATTAGCAAGTGGATTGTATATACTGTATATATATATATATATATATATATATATATATATATATATATATATATATATAGATATATACACACACACACACACACACACACATATATATATATATATATATATATATATATATATATATATATATTGTATTCAAGTAGTTATTCACATTAAAGTGGATTGCTGAATACTATTTCTTTTTCTGCTTGGTCCCTCCTTTTCTGTCTTTCTCTCTCTCTCTCTCTCTCTCTCTCTCTCTCTCCCTCTCTCTCTTTCTTTTTTTTCAGGTGATGCTGGATATCCACCGGCTCATGACTCCAGTGAGAAATCCAACTGGAACTGCAGAGGAGACATATAACATATCCCTGTCCCAGACCCATATTGTTATTGAGAAGGTCTTTGACCTTCTGAAGAGCCACTTCAGATTCCTGGATGAGTCTCGGAGTGCCATTCAGTATGACCCTGCCACTGCATGCAGGATATTTACTGCATGTTACTTTCTGGATAACATGATCATGCACCAGTCTGATGATGAAATGACCCATGCTGTCACTGCAGCTCCTAGTTGTAGTCCCACTATGACTAATGATGACCAGCCAGCAGCAGTAGTAAGGGACCCCATGTGGCAGGCGTCTGCACAGCATGCAGCTGTGCGGGTAAAGAGGTGGTAACTAGTCCAGAAGAATGGATCATGACTTTCAGATTAGTGTATCTTTTTCTTGTAAAAAAACACATAGAGTATAAGCAATGCATGCAGTGATATATTTGGGCTATACAGTCTGGTACATGGTCTGCTGTCACTGTTCATCAGACAGTCTCTCTCATCTTAATTTTTTTAATTATCTGTTTTAATAATACTAATTTTGTTGACATGTCTGAGTGCTCACTGATTCCTGTTTAGTTATGTCAAAAGACATAAAAAAATTCACATATTTGTCTACACTAATGAATTCTGCTTTAATGATTGCTTAACTATAAAAAAGTAAGGAATATGACAACAGTGAAATACTTCATGAGGTAATGCATTGCAAATGTATATAATGCTTTATTTATGTATGCCATTCTGCTTACTTTATTCTGTTGTGCTATACATCAGATTCATTTTATAGTGTCTTACACAATAAATTCTGACATCAGAAACTATCATCACTTGTGTTGTGGGAAGGGTGTAGTGGCAACAATGTAAGTTTGCATGGCACGATACTCATTTTAATGTGCCATTTGCTTATGATATATTTCATCTGAATATGTTTGTTCATTACTATTTTGATGTTTTAGGAGCCTTCCACCTGTAGGTATGGTAATCCATGCAGCATTGTTTTTTGTCAAATGTTCATTGATTGTGTACATACCAGTTTTACAGGGATGAAATGCATACATATATGCAATGCTCCCCACCCAAACCTACATTTCAACTAAAAGGAAACCTGCGTCAATGAAGCTAATTCACAGAAGTTCAAGGTCAAATAAGTCATACCCATCTCCTATTGATAGCCTAAGTGATGATGTAACTGATTTGGAGGAGGGCTTACCAAGAGAACTGTAAGGTGAGTAGTCCAAGGTTGTGATCTAATTAATGCAGGGGATCCCACTGTTCCTGACTTGACACTACTGTATGACCATGATAGTGACCTCAAATGTCAGATTCTTCTAGGTGTAGATGACTGATGACATGGCCTGTGTGAAATATGTTGTGATTGTTCACTTTGACTACTGACATTACTGTCTTGAGAAGCAATGGTAGTATCATGTGATCTCCCCCTACATGTCCTGACAGTGCCCCACCCTCTGCACTGATAAGACTGACTCCAGACTTAATCTTGTGTGTCCTGGCTATTTTATGAATGGAGGTAGCCACTGATGCTTGCTGTGCCACCTTACTATGCATCATTGTGACCATGGCATTACCCCTGCTGTCTGCAATTTCTAACCAGTCTGAAAATCATAACACATACCCTGGAGAACTTTGACCATTTCTAGCTGACTCTCTGTGGTAGTGAACTGAGCCCTAACAATGTCGCAGTACATATCCTTTTGGGCAGCCAGTGCTTTACTTGTTCCCTGGGGTAGCTGTAAAAAATGTATGTGCCAGAGTCCCCTTTGTAAAGATGTCACTGTGGACACTGTGGCCTCTGAATGTCTACCATCATCCCCAAGTGTTCCTCTGGGTTTGGAGATACTGGTGTAGAGGTACAGGGATATCCCTCAGGTAATTTGTGCTTGACTTTGTGTTGCACTGTCACTTTCTGCAGAGTTACTAACATTTTGTGGGGTGAGAGAACCTGCCATTAAACTTGGGGACTGACCACCACTTCCGTCAGGCTGTCTCATAAATATAACAATGCCACCACTGGCAGCAGCAGCAGGAGCATACCCATTCTGCTGCTATTATCCACATGTCTTGGTATAGATGAACTGTTTGTGATACTGTCTCTACAAAAAACAGAAAACATTATTATTAATAATAATAATAATAATAATAATAATAATAATAATAATAATAACAATAACAATAACAACAATAACAAATATGCAACAGCATGCTATAAAGTATGTTTACAAGGGGGTGAGTGGGACACTTACCATGCACTCTGCATTCATTTCCATTATTTACTGATGTGCAAGGTTCACTTAATAATAATGAATTCTGACATGTTTAATTACCTCATTGCTTGTCAGTATTCAGTTGTCTCTATATAACCGTGTGCTACTGATTTTAGATCAACCTTCATGAGCAGATACAATTTGTTGCTGCAGATGTTGGCTAAATGGAGTATCAACCATACCACCTCTAATTATTCATGTTGCACCATCTTCTGCATCATATTAATGCCCACTGATGGACAGAAGGTATTCATCATCTGGCATTAACTGAATAAGATTCAGAGGCCAGCCCCATGTGTATTGGTATAGGAAATTCTACCTGGCCTTGCTTCTAGCAGTTGTTACCATATCATTTGCCCTTTTCTTGCACTGTGCAAATACTCAGTTTCTACCTCCAACCACATTGATTTCAACAACTACTTGACTCCAGGTCTTGTTCCTCTCATCTTTTTTAGGCCCTCCTTTATCAAAAAGAAGTTTCCCATATATCTGCAGTGCTGCCATAGGGACACTGTTTTCCTCATGGCTGAAGGTATCCCTTCTGTGGTTTAATCTCTTATTCTCCATCAGTACTACATGGGAAAAAAGACAGCAGTGTGTGGATGTAATCACCACTTAAAGTACAAAACACTGCCCATTCCTGCTACCACACTAACTGTTACTTAATACAAATCAGTATTACTACCTAATAAACCTGCATATATATAGCCAAGCCAAAATGTAATATATGTTAACTGCAGTTCATTCAGTCACTATTGTCACCAAAACAAGACTGTCATGTACTGCTATTGCTGTCATTTTTTTCCTCACTGTCACTACCAAAACAGATTCATCACACGTCTTTTCATATCCTTAGCACAATAAAATCTCCATAGTAAATTATTACATTTATACCCATATATTCCCAATCAGTAAATTACGCTGCTGTAATGATCATTTTCTGTAATCACTAATCAATTCCACTGCTTCTGTCATGAAATGTGACTTCAAAATGACAGAAATTTACCAGTCAGTTAACACTGTCATAACATGCACAACATACATCTAAGTTTATTGCAAATGAGCTCCATAATTAATATAGAAATATATGTTTAAGTGTTTCTTATAAAATAATAATAATTTTAAAAATGTTTCCTTACTTTAATAGGTCTGCAGCATCCTAATACATTTGACATCCATCTTGGCTATTGTTGAATTAATATGGTGATGCTCAACTTATTGGTGAAAATTCAGGGCCCTTTAGATATCTATGAATTGTAGTAATACATAAACATATCCTGAGGTATATTGGCAAATTTCAGCATTTCGATGACTGTGAATGCACATCCAATGTTACATGAACTTATTTCAAAATAAGCATGGCAGATGGTTCTGAAGTCTGCAGCACTCCTCAGGTATTGTCCTAGACCAGCCAAAATAAGAAAGTAGTTAGAAAAAGCAAAATGGAGTCCTCTGAATATCAGGTTTGCAGCAATCTGAAGATTAAACCCTCCCTGTCCAACATTGTGTGTCACTCCCTAGCAACCCAGACAAATCTTAAATTCATAAAAGTGAAAAATCACATACAAATTGAAATTTATTTCCTCACTTACAAAAAAAAAGAAAAAAAAAGAAAATGTCTGATGTACCACATGACACATATTGCTGTTAGTGTACTAAACAAATACATTTTATCAATAAGCATTATCAATTAAACTTATTAATCATATATTAAAATTTTATGATACATGGAAAGGAAAGGCAAGTGTTTTCCTTTAAGAAAAGTCAGTATGTGACAAAGCAGTTTTGGTTAAACAAAACTTGCCAATAATATCAATAGCTGTTGTAATGACCATGGTGGCAAAAAGAGCGTGGTTAAAATTATGTCATAACCTATAGGGAGTGTTTCTAATCCTGATCAATATATCTTTGACCATACTTTCCTCATTCTGGTTCTTGCTCTGCAAAAAATGGCAACTCCTGTGAAAGCATGAAGTCCCACTCCTTGCTGGTCTGATAAGTAGACCTTGATCATGCTTTACCTTTTGCATGACTCATACTGTGCGAAGACTGATATATGCACCAGAAATACCACCTGGAAAAAATCAACATCTGGTAAGAGTTGGTTGACAGGGTATGAAAACTTGCAAAAGCAAAGGGAAGACCATCTGGCTGAGTGGATAGACCAGGTTGTGGTGAGAAAGCTAGACCCCCGGATTCACTATCTTTCCATGCAGGAATAGCTTAGTCCTGCACAAAAGTGGCCATTTAGGAGCAGGAAGGCTGCGCGCCATACATATTAATGAAGGCACGCTGCCTGAGCTCCTAAACGTATATGGAGCATATACGAGTGCTTGGGGCGTGTCTGAGAGCAGAGCTCTCAGAATATGCATGCCCCTGCAATGAAGAACAGCAGAGTATGAATAAAAGAATGAGCGAAACCGCTCATAAGTGTTCGCATACCCTCAGCAACATCCCCCCAAGTTTACAAGAGCAATAGTTAAAACATAAAATATAAAGAATTTTTTTTTATGAAACAGATTACATTTAACTGTAGGTGTTCAGGTTTGCCCATTGCTTAGCTATGGTTAATGCAACTTAAATGGCATAAGAAGATAAAAAGCAAGATATATGCCTATGAAGCAGTACAGCAATAGTGTAGTAGGCAGAGCATTCGCCTTACGAGCAGTCATTCCTGGTTTGAGTCCCACTACGGTACAATCCATTTTCCATGTCAAATCACTGTATGATCAATTTATTTTGTTGCATAACCTACGATAACATATATTTATAACATTTATATATTTATAACATATATTTGTGAAATGGAGTACTGCATTAAATGCAGATGTGAGGTGTCATTGTCATAATGTTGCAAAGTCCACAGATAATCACAAGTGCCCCATACAGTATATGTACACAGGAATCAGGGATACAAATGGAAGGTAAAATGTGTAATGACTGATAACTCCATACAGTTACCAAATCCACCACCTTCCCAAGAACCATTAGACATTACTGTCTAAATTAGTGCAGTGGTAAGAGGGAGTAAGCACTAGTAAGCAAGTGTAAACACTATTAAGCAGTAGTAAGTGGGAGTAAGCATATTTAAGCAGTAGTAAGAAGGTTTAAGCCCATTTGCATGGGGGTAAGCGATGCGCAGATAAGTTAAGCAATATTGAAGCAAACTCTCTGTAAGTATATTTCACCGAAGGTTAGCATAGCTTAACCGCGCACAAACCCATGCAAACCCACTTACAATTGCTTAAAAGTGCATTAATCACGCTGTATGCAACAGCCACTGTTCTGGCCAGAAACAAAATGAACAGCTTTTGCAGGCCTTGAACCGAGGACTCTGTACACTAATAGTCACAGTAGTTAACCACTAAGCTATCAAAGCAGCAAATAAGATTGAGGTATCACCAAACAGATCCTCACAGATCCTCACTATAGGAAATTCAAACTGACCTCGTGAAAGGACTCTATATACAGTCTTATGTTGTATAACCTACTACATAACATAAATATGTGAACTGGAGTACTGCATTAAGCCCAGATGTGAGGTGTCATTGTAATAAAGTGTTGAAATCCCCTAATAAACACAAGGACCCCATACAGTGTACGTACACATGAATCATGGATACCAAACACATATATAACATGTAATGAATAATAAATCAATGCCACAATGCAAAATATAGCTTAAATATTAAGCAAACCTAAGCATTGCACAGCCCAGCTTAGTAGGTGTATTTTTTTAAGCAATGCCAGCCTTAGGTAATCAGGTTTGCCCATAGCTTAGCCTTTTCAAAACAGTCCAATCATGGCAAAGTGCGGGAAACCGGCCCTATTTAAACCCAACAGGCAGGAATACATCTCATAACTGATTGTAGCTTCCCCTTGTATCACTATGCCTGGAATAGGAAAGGATGTGCGCTTTCAAGCACAGTGCTTGGGCATCCAGGAGTCCAGAGTCATGGCAGGACTCCTTGTGAAAGACCATGACATGAGACTGCTGTAGGGCCAGTACTAGTGTTCCCAATACAAAGCGGAAGCCTGGGACCATCTTGCTCATGACCTCACCAGTGCGACTGGCATACCTCGAACTGGTGAGCAGGTCAGGCATCACTATGCTGACCTGAAGCAGCAAAAGGGGGATCTCTTAGATCAGTGGAGCCAAGAGGCTTGGTGGAGAGGGGAGGTCCTAGCCATGTGTAAGTATCAGTCCCCTACCTGTTTAATAATTGCCAGCTGATGTATATTATGGATAGATATGGCTAAATATTCTTCTTATGTCTTTCACAATGGCAAGTGAGTGGGCTATGAACCAGGAGGCCCATGGATGTCACTTGGAGTGGTTGTGACATGAGGCAGGTTAGTAATACTCTTGCATGTACTGTCATAGGAAATAAATCTAAAAGTAGTAGTAAGTTAATTGCCTGTATAAAATCTCTATTGCTTAAGGCATGTACTGCATACATCCGAGAATATGGCAGGAAGAGTTGCATATAGGTTGTATGTAAATAAAAACATAATAGCCTGTCGATAAAGGTCTAGCTGCTGGACTGCATGTGTTTACTCTGGTATCATATGATAATGCAGATTTGCAATCACTTAAAAGTACCATTGTATTAAGCACTGTTACCCACACTGTGCTACATAAATAAAATGTGTAGGAATGTCTGTATATGACTGGTGTAGTCCCAAGAGGTCATATGGTACAACTGAGAGACACATAGACAGAAAACACTGAAAAAACAGCCAACAAAATCCAAATAGCACACTCAACTCCAACATCAACTGTTGCATTTTTAGCACACATAGCCACGGTTCGAATCCTGGGAGTGGTAGTAGTCTGCATACAGAATCATACCCCACAACTGTACAGATATGTCCAGAATGTCTGGTAAATCATCCCTTATCTGCAACCTATCACCATGTACCCCTGGGAAATCAGTGGGATGATCCCAGATGTTTAGGCATCAAACAAGAAATGCAACTGATTGTCATACATCTATAAGAAAAAACTGTCACTCTAGCAACTCCCCAAAATGTTATGAGAGTAATAAGCCAAGTATGTCCCATCTACACCCCCATGTTGTCAAGCTGTGACCAGAGTGTGTACAGTAACAGAGTGAGATATATGTGCATAATACTAATGTGGAGTCTGGTAATTTGTGTGGAAACATTCAGGTAGTGCTAACAAACATTGCTCCCACAGATCCATCAAATATGACCACTGTGCCTAGAAATAAAAGATTGATACCCTTTACTGGTACTGTTTACTCTGGTATGTTAGTGTTGCAGTTGCTCTGAATAATAAGGTATTACTCATCACTGTCACCCACACTGTGCTACATAATATAACTGTCTAGGAAATCCTGTATAAGAGTGTTGTAATACAAGGTCAGAACATAAAACCAAAGGAGAATTATAGACAGAAATCAGATAAGAGGTACACAGCAATATCTATAAAGCACACACAAATGTGATGGACAGTGTTTTATTTTTAGCAGACACAACCATGTCCAAATAATGGAAGTGGTAGTAGGCTGCTTACAGAATCAAACCCCACAACTGTACAGATATGTCTAGAATGTCTAGTAAAGCAGCCCATGTCTGTTGCTTGTCACCCTGTCTCCCTGGGAAATTATTGGGATGATCCCAGACATTTAGGTAGAAAACAAGAAATATAACTTATTGTCAGACATCTATGAGAACAAACATGTCACTCTAGCAACTCCACAAAATGTTATGAGAGAAATAAGCCAAGTATGTCCCATCTACACCCCCATGTTGTCAAGCTGTGACCAGAGTGTGTACAGTAACAGAGTGAGATGTATGTGCATAATACTAATGTGGAATCTGGTAATTTGTGTGGCAACATTCAGGTAGTGTTAACAAACATTGCTCCCACAGTCTGTCAGATATGAACACTGTGCCTAGAAATAAAAGATTGATATCCTGTACTGGTACTGTGTACTCTGTTATTGTATGACATTGTTAGTATTGCAGTTGCTCTGAATAATAAGGTATCACTCATCGCTGTCACCCACACTGTGCTACATAATATAACTGTCTAGGAAATCCTGGATAAGAGTGTTGTAATTCACTAAAGGTTTAAAGGGCAAATGTAGAAATATGTCCTGCTTCACCTGCATGTGGTCAAGGCATGGCCACAGTCTGTGCAAAAAAAAGATGGACAGGTATGTGCATAACATCAACCTGGAATCTGGTAGTATGTGTAGAAACAGTTAGTGTTAACAAACAATTCCTCCACAGGTATAACAGGTAAGAGGTGTATACTGCAGGAAAAAAACAGTTCATGTATATAATTGTCGACAGCCATACCACTGTCCAAAATAAGGTAATAGGGTAGTGTACTAATACTTGTAAGGTACAAATAACACTACTGACTAGGAAAGTAATGCGAACTACAGGAATATACTAGCTGTTAATTTACATCTTTCTCTCCTCCCCATCATATCTGCAACAATAAACTAAATACCCAACTCAATTGGTATGTGCTGAATTAACTCTAATATTGGGACATATGCCCTATTGTTCAATAATTATTTAAATCTGTTTCTATGCATGTGCTATGTTGAAATACTCCCACATTGGTGGCATGGTGCCATCAATGTACCTGCATGCTGTTGTAATTACCGCTGTGGTCCCATATATGCATGTGTTCTGTTTGCTATGCAACTGTTCCATATCTGGTGTTTGGGTTAATGGAAATATCTATGCATGCTGTTATACCTAATCTTGGAATGTGTTGACTATTACTAACCCACATATATTGACAAAACATAAACACCATAGCATGTATGGGAATGCGGGTACCACCGGACCCACCTGTCCCAACTCAGCTGGCCATGGCACCGGGCACCAGCACGTCTGGGGCCCAACCCAGGACCTTCTTGTCCATTGGTCCTACACCACCTTCAGGTGGAACCACCTCAGGGGATGAGGCTCACCCCCCCAGGAGGGGGGGGGGAGCAGACAGGAACCTGTCACCCATCGCCAGGTTCGGGTTGTGGTGTGTAACGTGCTCCACAGAGAGTTTGGAGATCTTCTACACCAGCTTGAGGGCCATGTGTTACAACTAGAGGATCAACCTGGCTCTCCGACTCAATCCCCAGCACAGCCACCTTCGGGGCTGTGAAGGTGCAGTGGTGACTGCCCA
>NC_056735.1:837616052-837686052 GCF_019279795.1 Protopterus annectens
GCCCACCGCTTGCAGGACACTCGGGTTAACATGTATTGTAGCATGCTGAAATGTCATACCTGTGTAATAGGGTTACCTGCAATCTGGCTCTATATATATCCCCTTAATGTTAGGCTGTGTCTTTATGTGGCACTTGTCTGTGTTGTAACAAACCAGAACAGTGCAACTGTCCAAGAAGGAGTTTTGAGATTGTGGACCTGATGTCTGAATGTAAACCATATATAGGTATGTATGTGGGTGTGTGTGTGTGTGTGTGTGTGTGTGTGTGTGTGTGTGTGTGTGTGTATATACATACACACACATGTACGTCTACAGATATACAGATACCCATATGTAGACATATATATAAACACATATATACAACATAATATATATCTACACACACACACACCCACACACACACACACACACACACACACATGCACACACACACACACACACACACACACACACACACACACACACACACACAAATATATATATATATATATATATATATATATATATATATATATATGCGCATGTCTACATATATATACATGCACACACATATATGTATGTAAATACTTGTCCCCTATATTGCCACCACAGTGCTGCATGCTATGTGTGAGGGAACAGCTGCGTGTGCAACATGGATGGGTATGTCACATGTGAACCACTTGTTGTGACCACATTGCCCTTGTCTGTGAAGTAGGGAATGGGAATATAGGGAAGGGTGGCAGGTATATTTGTGAATGTGCTCTAGGGTGGTAGATATAGAGGACAGCCTACAGGGATGGTTTATGACACATGTGGTGGGTAAATACCCTGAATGGTGGGTGTGGTCTGCGATGTGGAAGCCCCATGGGTCCCCATATGGAAACAATGGGAAAACACCTCCTACCCATTGCTATGGCCCTGAAGGTGTCTGGCCTGCAGGCCGAGCAGGAGGAGCATGTGGATCCTGTGAATATGTACTGGGTGCCTCAAGGTGATGTAGCAAATCCCACATGTGACTGTGGATCCCCCTATGGAACAGATCCTGGAACTGACCTCGGGAATCAGGATCATGTCTGTGTGTGCCCCCAGGGGGGGGCAACATCCCCTGAGGTGGTTCCACCTGAAGGTAGTGCTGGAGCAGTAGATGAGAAGGCCACAGGGAAGGTCCCACATGTGATGTGGCCTGGTAACATGGCCAGATGAGGTTGGAGAGGTGGTTCTGCTTGGAAAAATTCCCTAAACATGCTTATGTGTCACTGTTATAGAACATATGTGGGTAGTAATAGTCTACACAATCCCGGAACATGTCCAACAGCATGAATAGATATCCCAAATAACACAGAATGTCAGATGTGCAGCAATCACATAGCAAGCATACCACATGCATATGTGGAACCATAGTGGCCCTGACAATGGCATGCAGGTGAATAGTCCTTAACAGGCCAGCAATGATAGTGTCCACACAGACAACATGGTTACAATCACATAACACAAAGTGCGGTACAATACAATATATGTCCCACTGGTAGATAAGCTGTTGCCACACCTATTGAGTTGTGTGAACAGTTTGTTGTTGCTGATATGGTGGGGGGTGACAGAGATGTGTATTAAGAACTATGGTAACCTTGCTGTATGAATTGCTCAGACCTGTTTCCATCTTTATGTCTTTCAGGCAAGATGTCCCATGGATGCCTACTTGCATATTAAGCGGCAGAAAATGTCATTGTGCTGAACTACCTTATCCAGCACTACCCTATCCTGTTTGGCAGGGTTGCACATGAGCAGCAGAAGTGGACCACCCTGAGGAACGATCTAGTCCACAGGGTCAATGATGTCAGCCTGCATAACCGCAGTTATGAGAAGGTCCAGCATCATTGTTCTGACCTGCTTCGCAATGCCCGTCAGTGTGCTGCTGCAGTCCGGGGGATCACCTCGCAACAGGGGAGGTCATGACATCCATCCCCCCGACACTTGTTGAGGAGCTCCTTGCCAACCTCATGCCACCTGCCTGTCCGCACACCCAACAACTGGCAGACACCATTGTGCAGGTAGGTGCTACCCCCACAGTGGCTGAGGAGCATGCAGGTAAGGCCACAGGGCACATCAGTAGACCACTGTTGCACATGCATCCGAATCTGTACAGGTAGATCATGCATATCTGACATGTTTTATATATATGTATATAGAGTTTGTTGCTGCATAGTAGTAATAAACAGATGTGCATAAGTGGTAGTATTGTGGACTTGCACTGTTGATGTATTGAAATGCTGCACCCACCCTGTAGCAATGCCTCAGCTCTGGCTACTGACATCGCATCTCTCACACTCTTATGTAGGTCCCTTTGGTATATCACCAAGGCAGCAGCCTGTAGCTGGTGAGTATGGTTTATGTTGATGCTTGCCAATACAACGGGCATGTAATGGCTATGGTATATTCCATGCATACATCTAACACACCTACTCATAATGCATGCTGTACATGTTCACGTATTGTTGCTATTAAATGCACTGCATCACAGTGGTGACCATGATGGGGTATCGGAAGGGTATGTCTGACACCTGTAAGATAACTAACATCCTGTCATTGTGAAATGTGTCCACAGGGATTAACATAATGGTGGGACACATGGACTACAGTAGGGACATGTGTGAAACATCATTCTTATACAGTGTAACAACAGTGTATATACCAGTATTTCAATGGCAACTGTTACAGATCTACACTGTGGCATAACGTATTACTGTAGTGCACATTATTAGCTGGGACTAGGCTGTAACATGTGGTGTTCAGTGTATGGGACACTGCAAACTGACACATGTGTAGGCCATACTTGTCAAGCATCTGCAAAAAAGCTGAAGGTGGGGCGGGTGTGTCAGCATGACACACCAGTGCACTGCAGCAGGGATCGTAAGGATGCTAAGAATGGTTGTATCTGCATACAGTCAGGTTCAGGAACTGTGGCAGATCTACCCCTACTGCCACAGCAATAGTGATGGCAGTGTGTGAACAGCAAGTAGACTTTGCAATCATGCAGAGTTGGGGGACATATGTAGGGCAGACTGACCATACACTGGCAAATGCAGATGGTCCATGCTAGTATACCACTGCCAGGAATAGTGACTGCTGTAGTACACATAACAATAGGTGAAACAAACTGTCATGATAAGGGTGTGCACAAATATGCACACACAGCGTGTATGCATCAGGGTCAGCATCCGCACACCTAACACATTTTGTAGACACTGCATGTGAATGTACAGGATATATGTCACATATCAGGCTCATGTACTGTTAATATATGCGGTGATGTGGTCCCATGGCAGATCAAGGAAGGGTGCGTCATATCAATAACGATGTGTATACCCCCCATAGCCATGGTATGGTCTGACAGTTATTAGGGTAATACTACTGGATTGGTCATACATGATCCCCTGATATTGAGATCTGTAAACCAGACATCAGGCATTCACAAATGACATCTGTCCACATATCATCCCAGGTATGTGTTGCTGAAAAACATAATGGCTGTGAGCATTAGAGCTGACATAACTGACACAGTACTACACATTCAGCAATGGGTTGTACACCTGTGAGGTTTGGTGCACAGTACATGGCAGGGTGCAGAACAGGTGCACAGCAATACTGTGTACATGGGTGCAGTGGTTTCCAGGGGAAGGGGCATCACCTACTAACACAGCCCATGCATCACACACATGTATACTGTTGCTAGCATGGATTGACTATAACTGCACTGCATGCTGTTGTGTGCCATATGTTATGCATGTTGACAGATGGGTAATGGGAGGACTGTGTGTATTATCTTTGTGCAACCTCACCTGTGTGTGTGTGTGTGTGTGTGTGTGTGTGTGTGTGTGTGTGTGTGTGTGTGTGTGTGTGTGTGTGTGTGTGCAGGGGGGTATTTTGTCTGTAGGTTCAATCTGGTGAAGTGGAGGGAGGTTGATGCATGTAGGATGTGTGTGTGTGCATGTGTGTGTGTAGGTGTCCATGTATGCACGTGTGCTTGTGGGGTTGTTCATATGGCAGTACTGCCCTTTGGGATTATGCAATACATGGAGATGGACTGACACATGACACACCAGGAATACTTGTCTGATATGTAATCACAGGACAGATGATAGTACAATAAGGTCTGTAGCATGGAACATGCATTGGGAGAGAAAGTAGACACCAGCTATACCCTTAATATCGCATTCAGCAGAGAGGTGAATGACAACCCACATATGCAGTACTACAGATGCATTGGGGAATTACTAGACAACACCAGACAGTGTATCCATATATTACAGTTGTCACATGATAGGTTGATTGAGCAGCATATATGGCATGCACTGAGCAATATTTACACATGACACTCCAGTGGGTGACATTATGAAGTGAACATAGTAGCCCCTCACATATAGGTGCCATGCTCATGATGTCTGGAATTACACAGGGTGAACACTGAATGACAGCCGTGAGGCCATGTAAAACCTACTACACTCAGGTCAAGGAGGTAATGGAGTAACAGGTCTTGTGTTGTGATCACTTGTCTAGGCATTTAGAGGAATGATATGTTAATGAGTGGTATTAATGAGTGTATATTACCAAGTGTGATGCAGGATGGGGAACTTTTGGGAATAAACGTGGGACTGTCTGTAAAATCATGGACAGGTAGGTATTAAGATGGAATGTGTGTGTGTGTGTGTGTGTGTGTGTGTGTGTGTGTGTGTGTGTGTGTGTGTGTGTGTGTGTGTGTGTGTGTGTATGTGTACTGTTATCCAATGCTGTACAGGTCTTAAAGTGCATTTCTTGTTTTTCTCCACAGGTGGAGAGGTGGGTCACGGTCCCTCCTGCATGCAGTCTGATGTTGGTGTCCATACAGACACCGAAGATGATGATAGTACTATTGGCTGAAACTGAGCCATCATTTGACATCCTCCTCTTAGCCACTCCAACCCCGCACACAGTTTCAATGCCTATACATACCCCCATCACTAGTGGCCGTAGCAGAGGGACAGTTGGCAGTTGGAGGCAGTGCAGAGGAGAGTGTGGTATCCATGCCTACTTTGTCTGGTTACAGCAGGCATAGCCAGATGTCCAGCAGGGCATCACATAGGCAGATGTTCCAGGGTGCTCGTGGTAGGGCCACTGGTCATCATGCCCCTGGCAGAAGCACCACAACTGGTACCACCAGGCACATGTTTCAGGCTATCATGGGGGCACAGGCATGTATGGAACTGTACACCAGACAGGGCCTGAGGCTTCAGAGGGCTGCTCTCATATTTGCAAGCGACAACTTCCATGAGCTGTCTGGTGCCCTCCATGCTCATACCGAGGTTATGGATGGATGGTTTGGTGAGATGATTGGCCTCATCAACCGTGGTTTGTCTGTGCTTGAACATGTGGTGGGAATGTGGAGAAGGCCACATGGATATAGGCCAGCAACACCAACAGCTGGCAGTCAAGGTGGACATGCTAGGACACCAACGTGCTCTGTACTGGCAGTACCAGCCCCAGCACTGCAGGGGGGGTGCTGTCCACACCACACCACAGCAGGCCATGAGCATGTGGTCCTGGCCAGTCCCAGGAGGGACCTGGATCCAGCGGACATCTGTCACCATCAGGGGAGAGTAGCAAATTGAGACCTGTACCTGGATGGGCCCATGGAACCCCTGGCAGGCACAGACCGTGTGCCCATGGCCAGAGGCAGTGAACTGCACACTCTGCAAAGGTTCATAGGTTCATAGGTAGGTACTAGGCTATTGGCCCTAGGGTCTATACAAGCCTAGCCAAAATGGTATCCTGGCTTTCGCCACCCAAGTAAATTATTTTCCTGTGCCCGTGTCAAGCAGAACCACAGAAGTGATCCCTGGGGTGAATTTCCTATTACCCATCCAATCATCAAGATTTTTTTTGAAGAGTGCTAATGAGGAGCTCTGTTTGACATAGATAGGTAGTCTATTCCAGAGTATGGGAAGTCTCTGGGACAGGAATCTATCCCTCCAGCATGTTCTGTTTATTGTGGTGACAAGGTTTAGGTCCCTAGAGCATGTAGCTCGGAGGGATTGGGATTTCTTTAAATGGAGCATGTCCAACAGCTGTGGGTTTGACATAGCTTTGTATGTTAGGCAGAGATCGCCTCTAAGTAGGCAATATGCGACGGAGTAAAGCTGGAGTTTTTTGAGACAGTCTACATAAAGCATTTGTTTGAGGCCAGTAATCCTCTTTGTGAGGTATTTTTGCAGCCTTTCCATTTGTTGTAGATGTCTTGTGAGGTACATACCAAAAGGGGCATTGTACTCTATAATGGGTCTAATGAGTGATGAGTAGAGGGGAACAATGACCTCTTTTGTTCTGGATGAGAAACCTTTTTTGATGAGGTGTGCCACGTAGAAGGATTTCTTGACCACTGTGGCGATGTGATTATTAAAGGCGAGACTACTGTCAACCTATGTCCCAAGGTCTCTTATCACACTTTCATGTGTTAAGTAGACTACCGCCTATGTGGTAGTTCATGGGTACCGAGTTTTTACCAAAGGGGATGACAATGCGCTTTTTGGCATTGAGCTTGAGACCATGGCTTTGACACCAGGCATCTGTCTCAGTGAGGCCCTTTTGTAGGATGTCCACATTGTTAGGAGTTTTGATTATGGCTCCTAGTTTGCAGTCATCTGCAAATTTAGTTAGCCAAAGACCTTCTGTGTTAGCCTGTACTTCAGAGAAGTAGATACCAAACAGGAGAGGCCCCAGGACTGAACCCTGTGGTACTCCACTTGTCACTGGTCTGAAGTCTGATTTGGAGTCTGCTACTTTCACAGTGTGTGTTCTGTCAGTAAGCCAGTTGGCAACCCATCTTGTGACATAGGAATTTATACCTAGTTTAGTGAGTTTATCTATAATTCCAGAGTGGGGGATGGTGTTGAACACCTTGGCGAGATCTAGATAGACTGTGTGAACCACCTTACCCTCATCTATGGCTTTGGTGACTAGTTCAAAGAAGTCTATCAGGTTTAGGAGACATGATCTGCCTTTTATAAACCCAAACTGTGTGGGGTCCAGAGTTTGGAGATCTCCAATGTCCTTATTTATGAGTTTCATGATGATATGTTCCATGGCCTTGCAGACCAGGCTCATCAGACTAATGGAGTGGTAGTTCCTGGGGTCTTTTGTGCCCCCCCCTTTGTGGAGTGGGATAATCATCGTGGTGCACCATTCAATGGGCACAAAGCCTGAGGTGAGGCTATGATTGAACATGGTACTTAGGTGGGGGTGCCAGTTTATTCTGTAGTTTGTGTAGAAGGCAGCCTGGGATGTTGTTGTGTCCCATGGATGCTGTGTTCTTGGCTTTGGAGAGTGAGGTTTTTATCTGTGCAGCCATGATTACTGGAACTTTGCATTCTTCCAGTATAAAGATGGGCCCTTTACGGGGTGAGAGGGGGTAACGTTAGCACTGAACCTGTCTGCCAGGATGTTGGCAATATCAGTTGGTTCTGTATATTTAGTGCCTTTGTGCTGTAACTCAGAGCAGATCTGAGTGTTGCCATTGAGATTCTTGACATAGGTATAGAATGTTTTGTGGTTGTCTTTAGAATCAGTGGCAGTTTTGTTTTCATAACTAGCTTTGGAGGATTTTATGAGGGATCTCAGCTTCTTACTGAGGCTGACCAGGGAGTTCCTCCAATCGTGGGATTTTACTCTTTTTTGAAACATTTTCTTTCTTCTGTTGTAGAGATTGTTTATGGCAGAAGACCACCAGATTGGCTTCTTTTTTTTTGGAGAATAGCATCTTGGATATGTTAGGGATAGCATGATCCATGCACTCATGTAAGTGTTCATAAAATGCATTTGTGCAGGATTCAGCAGTTGTACCTCTATTGTCCATCTGCATGGGTGTCGTGAAGTTTGACACTTCTGTCTTAAGAAGTGTGAAGTTGGCTTTGGAGAAATTTTTTATGGTTGTTTCCTAATAGGGGGTGGGCGCAGGATGTGGATGTCTAGGATGATTAGCTTGTGGTCGGATCTGACCAACGAGGAGCTGACCTCTGGTGTGGATCACTGGTCACCCATGTTGGTGATGACCATGTCTAGGATATTGCTGTCCCTGGTGGGGGTGTGGATAAGTTGATCCAAGGCATTGGAATTGATGATTTCCAGAAAACATTGAGCAAAAGAGTTGGTACATGAGTAGTTTTACCAGTTAATGGTAGGGTAGTTGAAATCACCCATTATTAGAGTGTTGGGTTGTACCTTAATATTTTCCAGTGTATCAAGAAAAGAGGAGTGGGAATCCTGGGGCATGGTAGGGGGTCTGTAGCAAGCTACAATCTGGATTGTGGTTTTGCCCACAGTTAGTTGAACTTGGATAATCTCGGATGCATTATGCTGAGCAACTAGCTTGGAGGTGTGGATATCCTTAATGAATATGGACACGCCTCCACCTTCAGTGTTTCAGTCTGGGTTTGGTGGCCGAAAGGTGTGGTATGAATTATAGCCTGGTAATGCAGGGGTGCTCTCTGGAGCTTTGAACCAGGTCTCTGTCACTGCACAGATGTCAGTGTTGCCCATTTTAAGGAATGCATCGAGTGAGTGCATTTTGAGGTTTAGACTTCAAGCATTGAGTGGCATTATCCTCAGATTTTGCTTGCTTGTACCTGTTATGGTGGTGAATTTGTCATTTGAACCTTGTCTAAAAAAGGCACTATAGGGGTGGCAAGAGTCTTTGCCAGTATCCAGCATCCAAAGGGCGACAGGTGCAGGCCATCTCTGGCAAAGCAGCATGATCTGTCAATTATGTCATCCCAGGCAGACAGATACTGGATTCCCTTAGAATGACTCCAGAAGCTTAGCCAATTGTTAAAGTCAATAATTTTGTCCTTGTACTGTGGTATCATTCTGAGTGATGGCAGGATGCTACTCAGGGCTAGGGTCATACCTGCCTAGGCTACAAGATCGGACAGCTCCTCCATGTCTCTTTTCATGTAGTCCAGGGAGGTACAACTCAGGTCATTCACACCAACATGGACAAGGACAGAGTCATATTTGTATTTGTGGAGTGACCTGAGTGTGTGCATTATGTGGCGGATCCTGGCACCTGACAGGCAGCTGACAGTAACTTTTTCCTTGTTTAGCCTGGTGAGTGGAACATCAGTGTGCCTGACTATAGAGTAACCTATAACTAGAGTGTTGGGTACGTTATGCCTTATGGGCTGTAGTTGAGTGGAACACTGAGTATGTGGGCTATGTGTCATTTGGGTTGTGTTGGGGGGTGGAGGTTGCTTGCATTTCTGCTTTGGAGGTCTCTGTTGTTTGGGCAGGTTTTTACTGAGAGCCTCCGTGAATGTAGGTGTGTGTTTTGTGCTTCTGTGTGTGTTTTTTGGTGGTGTAGGTTTTGAGGGACTATGTGATGAGTGTGGTGTGGTGCAAGTGTTTACCTTCTCCTCTTGACTATCTAGTTAAGTCTTCGGTGAAGAGAGCTTTGCTTCCAGTTTGGCTATATAAGTGCATCTCTCATAGGTCGTAGTGTTTGGTGGTTGGAGGAGAGGGTTGTCTGTGTACATGAGGCAATTGCTGCATTGTCCCAAGATGCCCAGATTCATCAGGTAGACAGGAGAAAACACCAGGAGCTGACCTTTAGACATGCCTGAATAGGTGCTTATTTATTAAGTACTAAAACTGTTTTCCTGTAGACAAGTGAGGAAAGTTGAGTGCTGTAGTAATTTGTAACTTATTTAGTGCTTACAATGAGTTCTGAACAAGTGCTGTGCTCAAAGAAACAGATTTGAGTGCTAAAACTAAAAAGATGGCTAGTTGCAAGGGAAAATTTGAAGAACAGACTTTATGGCGCCAGGAATAGTTTAACCCTAGTTAAGTGGGGGAGGGGGTGCTCAGGAGCTCACAAACAGTCCTGGACACAGCAAATCTGTATCTGGACAAGACCTGCTACAGGAAAGGGGGGGAGCAAGCTTAGAATTTTTTATTTATTTTTTCCAGTAAAAGTGGAAATGGAGAAAGCTGGAACAGAAGTTAATTTAACGTTAAGAATCTGAGTGGGTTGGCCTTCACAAATGTTCTCTATTAGATTGAATGAACTAATGACACTAGACTGAGAGGAGTGTCACAGATCAAATATACAGTATGGGTAGGCAACTGCAAAGCCACCAAGTATAAGAACACCACAACACTAGGAAGGGCAGATGGGAAAAATTACAGTTCCTAGCTGTAGCCACTAAATCAAAGTTTTAAACAGATCAAGGAGCATGCAGACACTAGAGAATGCTTTTAACTGTAAACAGACAATTATAATAATGCACACTATTACAGTTCCTAACTGTAGAACACAGGAACCTCAAAAAATCAAAAATGCACAGAAAAGTCGGATAGAGCACTCACAAACAGAAAATACAGCTCTCGGTATGAAAAAGTAGTTTAGAGTAAACATGCAATTAGAGTAATGAAACAGTATCTAGCAATGAAAAATACAGTTAAAACAGTATAAAACAGTACATAAATGCAGTGAAACAATAAAAAAAAGCTTTATAATAGTGCAAAATGTAGTAGATCAACTGTATAGCACAATTATAAGCATTTTGGAAGTGCAGTTCAGTGAAATGCATGTAAGAAATAACTTATTCTGCTCTTGGAATCTTAAGGAATTTCCACTTAGCTTCACTAATGCAATGCAATCCACAGCCTGAGCAATACAAGCACAACCTTTTCTAGCCACAGGGTTTATATACAAGAATGAAAGAGTTAGAAGATCAAATTACTACTCAGCCCCTATTACCCAATCACTCATAAAACAGAAGGTCAGAAGGCCTTGTTACTCTCAATAATAATGAAGACAATCAGCAGAAAATGGCTGCCAGAAACACAGGAAACTCAAACAAAACTACCAACCTATTCAACAGGCCTCTATCAAGATTATGCCACCTGAGCAGAACACAGAAACCTCACTTTAAAAGCATATAAAAAACACCAACAAAGAGAAAATACAAGTCTCAGTATGAAAAATCAGTTTACATTTTAGTAATTAAATAAAAATGCAATTATAGTAATGCACACTATTACAGTTCCTAGCTGTAGCCACTAAATGAAAGTTTTAAACAGATCAAGGAACAAGCAGACACCAGAGAATGCTTTTAACTGTAAACAGACAATTATAGTAATGCACACTATTACAGTTCTTAGCTGTAGAACACAGAAACCACAAAAAAATCAAAAATGCACAGAAAAGCTCAGATAGAGCACTCACAAACAGAAAATACAACTCTCAGTATGAAAAAACAGTTTACAGTAAACATGCGATTAGAGTAATGAAACAGTATCTAGCAATGAAAAATACAGTAAAAACAGTATAAAACAGTACATAAATGCAGTGAAACAATAAAAAAAGCTTTATAACAGTGCAAAATGTAGTAAATCAACTGCATGGCAAAATTATAAGCATTTCAGAAGTGCAGTTCAGTGAAATAAGTGTAAGAAATAACTTATCCTGCTCTTGGAATCTTAAGGAATTTCACTTAGTTTCAGTAATGTAATGCAATCCACAGCCTGAGCAATACAAGTTATGGTCTGCAGCTGTCCAAAAACACCTGTATAGGGCAGCCACATGGCAGAACTGTGTGCATGCAAACCCACACACTATATGAACACATCTAGGGCAACCCCATACCTACACACACCACATCACCACTCCCAGCTCAACTTATTACACCCTTCACCCACACACATGGTGTCAAATGTATGACCCACCCTCGGCCTCTGGCAAACTAACACACCCTGTGCATATGATGATACCTGTGCCACATCCCTGTTATCCATAACATCGATGCAGGGACAGGCTAATATGGTTCTGATGCACATAGTAACTGTACTACAGTGTACCAATGTACTGCAGTGTAACATGTTGTTAGGAGCAATGTTTAATGTATACATGTCAGGTAGTATAGCCATCCAGCAATGATGCATTATAGCTGTTAGTAACACTAGGTGATTGTGGTCTCCATAATGTTATCCATTTTTGTTGTAGGTGTACATGTGTCAGCAGGAGGATGGTCTGCAGTCATATTCCATAAGGGGTATGGCGCTGTGGTGACACCATGGCTGTGACATATCCGGGGTAAAGTTGAACACGTCAAAGGTTTGTATAACAGCCATTGCCTGTGCCACATGGACAGGTGACCTGCTGGGACATATATAATCTGCAACCTGATGTAGACCCATCCACATACATGCACACTCTTACTTGGCAACACCGGGACTAGACCTCTATCTAGGTATGTAGTGCTACTGAACTGTGTGGCTTTCATTGCACAAACCACACAGCATTTAGGGTGAGGTGTATTCCAGGTTACATATTACATACAGAACATCCCCAGACATGTACAGCATGGTAATGGGGGATGTAATGGATGTATATGGACATTACATAGTGTGACATACCATCATATACACATTAACAGACACATAACAGGCAGACACACATCCGAGAAACCTGGGCCTATCTATGCTAACTAACTTCTCCATGTGTCCAATGTGTTGCAGGTAGGCTGCACACAGCACATGCATAACTGGGATGGATTGTGGTATCAGTTACCTGTATGGTTGATGGTGACAGTGGTCACCATAAAGTGGTACATGGGACATATACTGGGTGCACCATGGTGTAATGACAGTGTACAAAGCACCCACATCCCCCAGTGAATATTGTACTCACTGGAACCCATGATGACACTCTGACATACCCACCATCACACATTGCCCATGACTGTGATACAACCCATTGTATATCGCAACAGTGGTACTACAGGGATATGCATCTAATGCACATGCCACAGGCATAGTAGGGTGTTGCATTGTCATGCCTCACCTATGGGCAGCAACAGCACTATCTGTACTACTGCTTAACAATGCGTATTATAATAGGAGTATGTGGCCTTGGAATGTTGTACCCTACAAATATACAGACATGTACACATACATACACTTGCCAGAACTCAATGGGTATCCCATGCCTATCGACCAATTTGTACAACACTGTTGTGCTGGTATTGCAAGGCTCATGTAGTCGGAAGGGAGGGGAGCGTAACAGGGTACATGTAATGTCCGCTACAGCAGCAGCCACATCTGGCTATGGCAATCGGTGTTGCGGTGGTTGTGAAGGCCCTCATGGAATTCCCAACTACAGGTGTACTAACACACAGACACTGCTATCCTAAGTAATGCACATGTACACATGTGTAAGTACTGAGGTGCATTGTTGCAAGTAGTCATAGCTGTGTACCTGGCTATTGTCCATGGAGAGATGGGTTCTGTAGGGGATGTGTGCACACTGGTATCATGCCACCTGCCATGTGCCAGCAGGCAATCTATCGAAAGACACCACTGTGATGACCCTCAGGGTGAGAGTGACATGCATCAGCCAATCCTTTGGGTCCCTTCTGCACATGGCCACTGAGGTGATCCAGTTGACATGTATGCAACATGTATTACAACACATTGTTAGTGTCTGTGATGGAGATCTGTACCCAAGCATGTTCTGTTGACTGTGGTAGTGTAGTGGAGGTACCCGTGGCATGTGGTGCATACAGGGTGTTGTCCCCTATATGTGCCAGTTATTAAACAGCTGGGCAGACATGTCATTGTCACTCAAGCATAGGTAGCCTGTACATATCCAAGCTGGATACCTGCCATCTGCACATTTGTACAGGGACTGACAGACATCAGCTTGGCAAGTAACTATGCAGTAGGATGAATGTGTTGACAGATAGACGTTTGACAAAAATATGTATGCCATTACTACATGTTGGAAGCCCCCACTAACATGTGCTATACAGACTGTAGTCTGCAGTTACATTCCACATGTCAAATCATTATCCAATATGGGATATATACTGTGACACAGCTCACACACCAGGAACACAACAGTGAGGCCTCAGAGTCCAGCTATGCTTGCAGGTGTGCTTGTTGTCAGAACTATATTTAGCACTCTACTCTTGCCTGGGAAAGCACTGTCAGCAGTAGTACTGCCATGATACACTACATGCCAGTGTGACAGCACATACTCTGGGTTGCTACCCCTGTATGTAACACATTCACATGGATAACTGTGCTGTACAGGTCTCATATACTTGTGTGCCCCAGACATGACACTCACACCCCTTGCTACTGTAATGACAGCACACAGACACATGTTTTGTACATGGCATTACATACACTTATCACAGATGTCATTACACAGCTATGTTATCATACTGGGTGGTGAGCACTGGTTATCAGGGCTAAGACATATTTAGCAGGTGCCAGCATTGCTGCAATATAAGTGCTAAGCAGAACATACATGGTGTAAGTACCCATATGTTTAACCATACCTTAGCTTAGCTTAGCTTCGCACAAACCCACGCAAATGAGCTTAATGTTGCTCAAAACCACCTTAACTACTCTGTATCCAACAGCCCTTGTTCTGCCCAGCAACAAAATACACAGCCTTTACAGGTTTTGAACCCAGGATACTGTACACTATAGTCACAACAGTTAATCACTACACCATGACCACTGTGATGACAGTAGTTGTTCTCCCAATATATCTGTCACTACACATATTGATTACTATTGAACAATTGCTTTGACTTCCACAATTGTGTAGTACTTGTTATTGATATAACTGTTGCATCACATATGTTGTTATATCAAAATGTACACATATCAGATACATACGGTGAATCCACAAAAAAGCGCAAACTTGTAAAACACAAAATTCAGAAAGTCAACAGTCTCGCACACCCAAACTGGTCCTGAACGCAATTTATTGACAAAGATAAAATAGCGTTTTCGCTTCTCCAACAAACGGAAGCTTCATCAGAGTAATCAAAATGCTCAGACAATGTCTGAGCATTTTGATTACTCTGATGAAGCTTCCGTTTGTTGGAGAAGCGAAAACGCTATTTTATCTTTGTCAATAAATTGCGTTCAGGACCAGTTTGGGTGTGCGAGACTGTTGACTTTCTGAATTTTGTGAGATACATACGGTGAGATACATCTAGGAAGTATACACAACCGTGATGTTTACACATGACACGAATATGTATATATACACATCTGTATAGTGTATCATATATATGGCCATTTGTAGATCTCTCCCTCTCTCTCTCTCTCTCTCTCTCTATATGTATAAATAGATATATATGTGTGCAAATCCTATGTGTACAGATATACATATTTATGTTGATATATATGCAGATATCTATAACTATTTGTGCATACATATCTATTTAGATATACCTATTTATGTCAATATATATGTAGATATCCATAACTATATGTGCATATGTATATATATATCTGTATATATATATATATATATATATATATATATATATATATATATATATATATATATATATATATGTGTATATATATATATATATATATATATATATATATATATATATATATATATATATATATATATATCCATATATGTATGTATATATGTATATGTGTATATATCTATATAGATATATGGATATATACATATATATATATATATATATATATATATATATATATATATATATACATATATGTTTACCATATGTCCAGAACATGCAGTAGAGTCCTACCTCAGCACCAATAGTCCCAACCTCTTAGTGCAAGGGGATGTCGTGTATGTATTGCAGGTATATATGTAGACTGTTGCTACTGTAATAGTGGTTGTCTTAACAGACATGTTGTGTGTGGGTGGTCACATCTGCTTTTGACATGTGCACCACTGGCTATTGACAGATATCCTAAGGACATCATAGTACAGTACCACTGCTAGCACAGTAATGATCTTGTGGACTACTGCAGAGATATGACTAATATATGTGGACAGTCTGGCACTCTATGGTCAGTCCAGAGGTATACACATATCCCCTTCATGCGAGACATGTGGACCATGCCTCCCAATGTGGATGTTAATAGCCATGTACATGGGTATATCATGTAAATACTGGACTACATATGCCCACACAGTTTATGCATGCACAAATGCCAGTCAGGCCTGACACATAATACCTGGTGGTGCAGAGGTCACATGGCCACATACTACCCAGTAGTTAGTGACATAGATATGTACAGAATCCCACTGCTTTGTCAAAAATACACAACAGTTATGGTGGCCTGGCAGCAATATGTCTTGCAAATGACTGGACATAGCACACTAGGTAATTACACTAGGCTGCTAGGCATGTCACAAAGCACTGTGCAAACTACAGGCAGACTGCCACAACACTGGACTACATTTTGTATGGGGGAATATACATGTACCTGTGATTATAGCAGGCTCTACATGCATGTCACCGCACAGAGTAACAGACACCTGCGATAAAGTGCACACCCACAACCAATGTAATCACAGCCGCAGCCACATATGGTACACAAGCTTAATATGACACTATATGGACTGTCTGATAAACAACATCCTCATATGTGCCACTCACACACTAACCCTACATACAACAGACTAGGATCAAGAACAACGGCATCTACCACAGTCTGTGCACAGCCCAAAGTACATATGCACAATACACATACTGTTAACAATCACCCTAAGTACACAGACCCCAGTACTGCACACATAACCGTAGAATGCCCACATTATGTCTTCAGAAACAACCCCTACTATACATAACATGTCTAGCAGTCTGATATCTGATTGGCTTGTTATCAGGTATGATGTCAATAAATAATGGTGTACAGAGCATATACACCACTTACTGTATGACATATGTACAAAGGTTGACAGACTTGTGGCTGGAGCTATGAACACTGGTCCAATATTGTCACATTGCTGTGAGAACCTCATACATTTACTGTCGTACCAGGGTTTGTTGTGACATATGTCCTATGATGGATATGAAGCCAGTAACTCTCATGGCTGTCACCATGTACTGACTGCAATCCTCACACTATGCTTCTGCAGTTCTCAGATAGGTGTTCTGTGAGTAACACATGAAACAAAAGGCTCCACACACTGCCCAGTCTGCAGATGACCCTACAGATGGGAGTTTCCTCAAAAACATAGCACTGTCATGACAGCTATGTCCACACACATCCTGTTAAACCGACATTACTCCAAATGCAGAATAGTAATACTTGCATTCTGAAATCATGTCTGGCACATCCCCCTCCTGTCTGTTGGCCTGTTTCCACAGTGTATGTTGTTAGAGGTAAATCCCCAAACCATCTGTGATGCAGTTTGCCAAACACAAGATCTAGGTCCTGCTCACAGTGAATGAAAAGGCCCAATATCAACATGATGTTCCTAGATATTGGAGTGTGTTTCCATCCAATTGGCTATGGAAATGTTACCGCAGCCATTCCACATGCAATTAGCTAGAGGAGGACTGCAATTCATGCAGAGGCCATCAGCTAATCATGAGCATCACTTACAAAGCACAGGCTGCTGCCTAAGAAAAGCAGGTGTACTTCTCTACATCAACCAGAGAGGGAGTGAGAGAGACAGACAGAGACAAAGTAAGTCAGGGAGGGGGTGGGAGAGTAAAACCTAAGCATGCTTGTGTCACACACCTACCAGTACATGGTTTCAAACCCCTGACTGACTACGTATTGCTATCGCATGTCTATGCTATTATTGCATGAGCCACATAGCTTACATGTTGGGGAGCTGTCCAAACGTATATGTGATGGCGAGTGACATTCGCAACAGTAATATAGTAGTGATAAGGTAGGTGTAGTACACATGCCTGACCACATGAACAGGTGTCAGTGTCAACACAGCCACATTCTCTCAGGGACTGACACACATTGACACACTTGGCTGGAATACAGTTCCTAACTAGTTAGTATGCCACAATACAGTAGTGCACAGGTATCACATGCACCACAGTGGTTATCTGGAGGTTATATGGGCAAAGGGTATGTAAAGGTGTCTGACATCAGATAGCATGCTTCAGTATGCCAATGGGAGTTGTAGTTACTGTGAATGTGGTCGAAAGCATCATACACCACACACACACACACACACACACACACACACAGGGTGACAGTACTGACATGCATGGGTGCATTGCTTCACAGGTGTGTAGTAGTTGACTGTCCAGAAGGCTATACAAGACTAGGTGAAGAGTATACCTTGGCATCAGCCCACATGACAATGGCCTGCAGTGTGGCTCATGGGTGTAGTATCTGGATGGGCCCACACAGGTGGTTATTGTATTTGCCATCCAGTCACCTAGGTTACTATTGTGTGTGGCCAGTGCTGTGCAATGCTTGCCATGTATGTGTTCTACAGTCCACGACATGGATGGTGTCTGGGATGTGCACACATCCCACATGTATGTACAGTGACATGTGGAACTGTACCTGGGGTGTCTGGCCCATATTGTATACACAGATTTTTATCATCAGATGTGCCAGTCCTGGCCTCATGTGGCAGGAACTAGTAATGGACAGCAGGTTGACCCTGCACTTACATTGATAGCATGATACAGGTATTCCCTGGTGTCAGTGGCATCTGTCAATATAGGCAATGTGTTTAAGGCATGGTATGTCCTTTGTGGGTCACTTTTGATGGCATCACAGTTGTTGCAAGTGTCCAGTGGGCAACACAATGAAGGTGCACTGTCTGCAATTACATGCCTATTGTACTGATGGACAGGGTGCCATGCCCTCTGTAATCCACTGCAATCACACCATGGTTACTATCTGTGGGCAATATACAGGGTATTACCAACATAGCAGTTGTTGCCTGGCAGACACACATGCACACACACACACACAGACACACACGCACACACAGACACACATGCACACAGACACACACACACACACACACACACACACACACACACACACACACACACACACACACACACAAACACACACACTTGCCATGTCTGCAACTCCTACCCAACTAGTTTATCACACTACAGCATTGCGCAGTTATAGGACACACCATGGAGATTACTGGATTACTCCTTCCCCAAAGCTGTATTTCACTGGGAATTACATCAACAAGCTTTCCAAAGAAGCTCAATGGAGGTTGTAGTGACTGTGAATGGCTTCAAAAGCATTGCACCCTACACAGGCAAACAAAAATACAAACATCCACACTAACCATGTGTGGGAATAAAACCCCTACCAAACTACTAAATCACAATATCACACTACAGCATTATGCTGTTATAGGACACGCCACAGAAATTACTGGAGTACTCCTTCCCCAAAGGTGTATTTCACTGGGAATGACATCAAATGGCTTGCCAAAGTAGGTCAATGGAGGTTGTAGTGACTGTGAATAGCCTCAAAAGCATTGAACTCTACACAAACACCCACATCTGGGAATAGAATCCCTACTAAACTACTATATCACACTACAGCATTACACTGTTATAGGATGCACCACAGAGATTAACGGACTACTCCTTTTCCAAAGATGCATTTCAAAGTGAATGACATAAACAGACTTGCCAAAGTAGAGTTTTTAAATTGTAATGAGTGTGACTACCCTAAAAAGCATTGCTCTTTACACAGACAGGGGCACACACACACACAGTTGCCACGTCTGGGATTAGAACTCCAACTAACTAGTTTATCATACTACAGCATTATGCAGTTATAGGATGCACCACAGAGATTACTGGGTTATTCTTTTCCCAAAGGTGTATTTTAAAGTGAATGACATCAGCAGGCTTGCCAAAGTAAGGCATTTGAATTGTAGTGAGTGTGACTAGCCTAAAAAGCATTGTTCCCTACACAGCAACACACATACACAAGCACTTGCCATCTCTGGGATTAGAACTCCTACCTAACTGGTTTATCATACTACAGCAATATGCAGTTATAGGACGCACCACAGAGAGCAATATGCAGTTATAGGACGCACCACAGAGATTACTGGGCTATTTCTTTCCCAAAGGTGTTTTTCAAAGTGAATGACATCAGCAGGCTTGCCAAAGTATGGCATTTGAATTGTAGTGAGTGTGACTGGCCTAAAAAGAATTACTCCCTACACACACACACACACACACACACACACACACACACACACACACACACACACACACACACACAACTTGCCATGTCTGGGATTACAACTCCTACGTAACTAGTTTATCATACAACAGCATTACAAAGTTGTAAGACACGCCACAGAGATTATTGGGCTCTTCCTTTCCCAAAGGTGTATTTCAAAGTAAATGACATCAGCAGGCTTGTCAAAGTAGGGCATTTGAATTGTAATGAGTGTGAATAGCCTAAAAAGCATTGCTTCCTCCACAGACAGAGACACACACACTTGCCATGCCTGGAATTAGAACTCCTACTTAACTAGTTTATCAGACTACAGCATTACAAAGTTGTAGGACATGCCACAGTGATTATTGGGCTCTTCCTTTCCCAAAGGTGTATTTCAAAGTGAATGACACCAGCATGCTTGCCAAAGTAGGGCATTTGAATTGCAGTGAGTGTGACTAGCCTAAAAAGCATTACTCCCTACACAGACACACACACACACGCACACACGCACACATGCACACACACACACACACACACATTACGCAGTTATAGGACGTGGCACAGAGATTACCAGGCTATTTCTTTCTCAAAGGTGTATTTCAAATTGAATGACATCAGCGGGCTTTCCAAAGTAGGGCATTTGAATTGTAGTGAGTGGGACTAGCTTAAAAATCATTGTTCCCTACATAGGCAGAGACACGCATACACACATAGTTGCCATGTTAGGGATGAGAACTCCTACCTAACTAGTTCATCACACTACAGCATTACGCAGTTATTAGATGGGCCACAGAGATTACTGGGCTATCCCTTCCCCAAAGGTATATTTCACAGTGACAGACATCAGCAGGCTTGCCATAGTAGGGCTATGGGGAGGGCAGTGTGTGTGCATGGGCCATAACCCATTCATCTAGAGGTAGATACACCACACTCAGGCACATGCAGATTTATATTCCGCAGGTATGTGTATACAACTGCTAGATGACTACTGCCTTTTACAGTCATGTTGCACAGCTAGCACTAGCACCACAGAGTCTTTAATGCTGAGGGATACCAGTGGCTAATTTCTACAGTGAGTGACATTTGTACATCATGTGGTTGTAGCCATTTGGCTGTGTGCTGGGTGGAACAGACCTCATGATGGAAGGCTCTTTGTCACTGTCACTCTCTTCCACACATCTATGTATGTGTACTTTTGGCATATTATAGTTTGTTGTCTTTGGATATATGCATGTATTCCTATCCAATGTGTGTGCAAAGCATGACTGGTGCATACTGAGGAGTGTATGCACTAACATCTGCAACTGTCAGATATGTATGGTCTACTGTTGTTGGCAGACATGGGTGTCATTTGTTTAAGTGTGTGAGCATGCCCAGTATGACCTTTCAGTATGTTGTTGTCTGACATTGCCTTCATTTCTCGAAGTGTGTCAGCATGCCCAGTATGCTCTTCTGTATTGAATGTGTGGATCCATCCAGGTTAATTGTACTCCAGTGCAGACCTTCGTGTTCTACACCTACAGTTAGCAGATGGTTTCTGCAGGATATCTGTAGATCAGTTGGCAATATGGGGTCAGACTGTACAAGGGATAGTGGTTACTGTAGGTGATTGTGTCTGTGCTGCTTCTGCTACATGGTACTGGTGTTAGTAGAGATATTCAAACATCTGTACTGATATACACTGTGATGTTTTATGTCCTCAAGTACTGTCAGGTAGACATTTGTGCTCACAGTGATGTCCTGAGGAACACAAGGTGAATGCAGCTGTGTCCAGTATTGTGGTCAAACACCTAGATATTCTTGGAAAGTTATGCCATTCTGGAGGGGAGCTGCAGACACTTGCTGCTGGGTCTGTGTATCCAGTTCAGCACATTGGTACAGTGTTGGCAGAGGATCTCTTACTTGTACATCCATCAATGTAAGAGAATGGCCTTATCTTGCTGTGCAATACCTCACAGCTGTACAGATTCACACAGTTTACCCAGAGGCAGGGGTCATAACTCAGGACATTACCCCTATTGTGGTGTATGGGCAGGTTTGTAGCTACCCATCTTTGTGTTTGCAGCCAGGGATAGTATATGCACACGGCTGTGTTTCGGACTTTGCAAATTCCATGCTGCCCATGCTCCCAACCCCCTCTATTATTCTATCCTCTTCCATACATTATTCAAACATTCTCTGATATTTTCCCTATAGTTATCATCTCATCACAGCTGTGTTTTGGTGTTGGTCCACAGTGCAAGGACATGGTGGACATGTTACTGTGGTTTGTCCACATGTCCTTGCATATGGGTTATGTGGAGTGTATTAAGTTGTTATTTGGGTGTCCATGACATAACATACATTGGCAGTACAGGTGAGATGCAGGCTTTTGGCAGAGGCCTGTAGGCCAGGCCAGCTGTAGCCAGCTGTTGCATTCTGTCACTCCTACAGTCCCAGACTGCCATACAGTATATTCCCCCTGGGGTGACAGGGTAGGCGTGCTAGGTGTTCATGCCAGTACTTTCCATCGGTATTGATCAGGTGGTGTGGATGCTTACAGCTAGGGACACACCTGCACTGCATGCTGCATTCTTTCGCTATTGCTATACATAGATGGGGGTTATATTGTACCCATTCCCAACAGCAGGGATAAGACCGGAGAGGTACCTGCGGGTGGTGTTTGGGTGAGCTGGGTGCATGTGTGCTATGGATACTACTTGCATCTGACTCACAGATATGCATGGGTGATTCCAGTTATGCTGGCTTGTGCAGGGACATCAGCTGTTTCTCAATACATCATTCCTATCACCTTTGTGATCTGCAAGTGTTCAGCCAGATGACATTGGTATTCCCTACTACAAGCCCAGATAATGTGATGCATACTTGTATGTACAATTCCAAGGGTGTGTCCATTTCACAGTTACACATTATACATTGTATGTCTGGGGTACTTTTCCCTGTATACTGCTTGTATATCTAGCCCAACAGTCATGCCATGTCCATCGTTCAGATGGTGACACATATTACCGCCATACATTTACAATGGCTTACTGCTAGAATGTGTTATACTGGGGAGCATTGTCTTTGGCACTGCAGTTGTGAGGACTTTGCCCTGTCATCGTCAGTAGTGGGCAATGGCCACCAGGTCAAACCTCAACATGCATACATATTGACCACTCTCACACAATATGAAACACACACCAACCTAACACATGCATACCTGCATATTGTACAAATGCTACAATCTATCCTACTACCTTGGCCACCTCAGGTCATCTGTGCTCCACTAGTATTATACCTACACATACATGTTACTACATGTCTACATTGGATTGGGGGAGGGCACACCAGACTGTTACTACATTTCTAAATAGAATTGTAGGGCACACCTGACAGTTTCTACATTTCTACATAGGATTGCGGGGGGGCACACCTGGCTGTTACTACATTTCTACTTAGGATTGGGGGGCACACCTGACTGTTACAACGTGTCTACATTGGATTGGGGGGCACACCAGACTACTACATTTCTACATAGGATTGGGGGTGGGGAACTCCTGACTGTTTCTACATTTCTACATAAGATTGGGGTCACACCTGTTTCTACATTTCTACACAGGATTGGGGGGTCATACCTGACTGTTTCTACATTTCTACACAGGATTGGGGGGGCACACCTGACTGTTTCTACATTTCTACATAGGATTGGGGGGGCATACCTGACACTTGTACACATTTGATATTACTGCACTGGTATGTCAGGTACTCCATTTCATTCTGTATTATAACCTATCATGCTGACTAGAGGCATATCAGTGTACTAAAGGTCTTAGGTTTGATTGACCTACATATCGGTTTCTGACTTTGTACCCTTCAGAACTAACATCCCACTGCCTTACCTGATGTAGTCTGTCTGTGTAGGCCTGAGGGGAGGCTACCCATAGCCATCATTCAGAGGCCTTAGCACACGCTTTGTATGTGTTTGTCTATGGGTCTGTATTATAAGATCGACGGTTGAAAACATCGAACAACATATGGTCGATGTTTTCAAATGTCTACCTTATAAAAAGACAAAAAAAAAAAGAAAAAAGTACCCTAATGGGTTTAAGCAGGGGGGCAAACCCCCTGCACCCCTCACACCCCCCCGCTACTTAAATATACCAACTACGAGACTGCACTACATTGCAGTAAACGGAAATCTCCCCTTACGGAGATTTCCGTTTATGCGCTTGAGATTCTGAGCATTCGATATTCTCATGCCAACGATGTCAGATTCGACATTGTTGGCTTTCAAGAATATAATATAGGCCCTTTGTCTACACCTGTCCTGCTGGCTGAGACTGTTGTTGGGTATGTGAACCTCCCTGACTGGCATGTGTGTGTCACATGGACACACATGTGGCCCAGCACATTTTCTGCAGTGGGTTTTGTCACCATGTGTAGTACTGGCTACTATGGTGACACCAGTATTTGTTACAGATCACATGCTGCCACTATAGTTGTCTATATCTGTTGGCATCCCGTTCAGCCACCCAGTTCACTTGCATACTCACATCCATACTGTAGATACAAATAACAGAACATACTACTCCATTCGGCAATTGGTAAGTAGAGTGACTTACCTTGTGGGTGTGCCAGTATTGAGGATGGTGCTGGAGGGCTGCCTATGTTGGATGCACATAGTAAACTACCTGTACAGGGTTGAGCACAGGTAGTGTCATGTTTGGCATCTCTTTTACTGTATCTGTGAGTCAGAGAGAGTGGTGTCATTCCCTGGGTCCCTCCTGTGTCAGTGTATGTGCTATGCATTGCCTCTTTGCCAAGGCCAGGGGCATACTGGGCACACCTCCTTCTGCCTACTGGAGCAGGCTCAGGTTGTTCCTCCTCCAAGTCACTCTGTGCCTCTGCAGGCCTTGGCAATGGTAGGGGGCTGTGTGGCCCTGCCCCATGTTGTCCCTGCTGCAGCTGTTTCTGCAGGATCATATTGTGTAGCATGGCACATACAATTTGAGTACATGTAGCTGGGGAGTACTGCAAGGCTCCATCGAATGTGTCCAGGCACTGGAACCGTGACTTGAGTATCCCAAACACACACTCTATTATAATTCTGGTCTGTGCGTGTGCCTCATTATGGAGTTCTTATTCGGGTGTGTGTGCATTTCTGATGGGTGTCATCAACCACGGCTCCAGTGCGTAACCAGCATCCCCCACTAGGTGACCGTGAGGGATGTCCCCATTGGCAAATCTCTGGTACAGCTGCATCAGATGTCAGATGTGGGAATTGTGATAGCTTCCAGGGCAGCCAGCACACACATTCATTATTATGCCCTGGGCATTGCACATGACCTGGCAGTTGATGAAGGGGAAGCCCTTACAGTTGATGTAGACCGGGTGGTGCTTTGATGCATATGTGCGCGCAGTCTATAGCACCCACTACCTCAGGATATTTTGCCGTTTGGTGGAAGACATGCATATTCCTAGCCAATGCTTCACAGGTGTTGGGGAATTATACGTGCTCACTGACATGTGCTGACATGGCATCCAGGAACTGGAGGAGTACTCTGGATGCTGATGCCTGTGAGATCCCCATGATATCTCCAGTTGGCCTTTGGAAGGTACCTGTGACTAGTATTCTTAGGCCTACACATGCATTGGTATCCACTGGGATGGGTTCTCCTCTGTTAATTCTGTGTGTCAGGTGTGGCTGGCACATCTCAACAATTTGCTGTAGGAGGTCACTGTCTACCCTATAGGGCTCCAATATCTCCAGCTCATGTAACCCCTGGTAGGTTATCCTGGGTCTGTACATCCTTTTTCGTCTCCTCACTGTGGGTTGGTCGACAGCATTCTCATCCTCACCACCCTCAGCCTCTTCCACATGTTGATGTATGATAGATACTGCAGCCCCTATCATTTTGTTGTTTTTGTTTGCTAAAAATTTCCCGCTTGCATACACCAGTGGTGTAGAGTATGTGGGAGAAAACAGAGGGAAAGGTGTTTGCATAGTTTATAGTAGTGTTCTGGGCTGGGCTGGTCTGCTGCCTGTAGAATTGGCAGATTCTGATACATTTCACCTTCCAGCTATGCTAGTTCTCCCTGATTACCTTCCTACTGCTGTTTTCCCTTCACATTGCCTTCCTGTTTAAGCCAGGGGGTGCGCCGCACAAACACAGTGCTCAAATGTGCACAGAGCTGCTATTTCCTGGTTTACTTTTTTTTTCCTTTAAAACCTGATGTGTGCACACACCTGCTTAGGCAATGTAAAAAGTGCTAGGCAGCCTCAGACCCACACCCTTGCTTAGCTCTGCTAAGCTAAGGGCAAACCCGAGCCACAGGGCTCCAATCTGCTTGCAGTATGCCTGACACACACCCCTATGATGTCAACTAACTCCTAGGCTTGCACCAAGCTATTCTTGCTCTTACTGTTGGGTGCTGACTAGCATTGAGGGGAAATCTGGGATTCAGTATCATTCCCCTCATTTGCATAGGATTGCCTGCTGATGCATAGTTGCAGGTCCTACACTGAGCCTTCCCCCTTAGCAACCACTATTCACTGGCCATGCTGTCTTCTGTCTGCCATTGAGTATAATGGAAAAAGAGTGATTTTAGTTAGAATGCTTATTTCAGGGTTTTTTTTTTCATCCAGTCTCGTTTGGGCACCTCTGCCCTACACTTAAACAGCCGAAATTGGCAAAAAAAAAAAAAAAAAAAAGTTTTTTTTTTTACTGTTTTCCATGCTAGTGGTCATATATTTGGCCATTGGCATGCTTTACATGTATATATATATATATTAAATGGGGGGGAGGTTGTCCTCTGACAAAATCATAGTCCCCATCTTGTCTCACCTATTCCAGCACAAACCATCTTGATGTTTCCCTTGTGTATTCTCCTGTTTGTTTTGTATCCCCTCTTTCAATCTTTCCTATAACCACCTTTTTATTCTTTAATGAAACCATCAGGATGACCACAAAAGGATACCCCTATATATAAAATTATAAACTCCCTTTCTTTAAAAAGAAATCCCTTTTAAGTGATGTGCAGTCTGCAGCTCAGCCGAGCTAACTAGCAATATGCAATTAACAAAAAAAGTAGAACCCACCCTCATGATTTTGTGAAGTAATTAACAAGTTCATAATGTCGAACTTTATACAACTTACTCTTTTGCAAAGAGTAGGCATGTTTTTTAAAAACCTTCACTTTTCCTTATTCATCACAAATGCCTTTTGCTGACCTTATTTGTCTATGCTGCTATTCACAGATAACTATAACTCATTTGCAATCCCACAGACTATGAGTACCAGCCAGAACTTTTATTCTGTGCTTTTTTTTTTTGTTTGTTTTGTTTTTTTTTTTGGCCAGGCTTGCTCCAAAGAGCAAAACTGGATTTATAGTGGGTTGACTGTTTTGGCTAGTCAAGGTGCACATTGCCAAATAATAATGGGCCAGATTCAGGAAGCCTCCGTGTAAGAGTTATAACTCATGCATGAGGTGCATGAGGCATGCTGAATCACACTGTAACTCTTACACGGTCCGTGTAAGAGAGTAGGGGGCGTGTCTGTAGGCTAAGCCCTGCATGCGGACACGCCCCTGGAAGTGTAGAATGGCTGAAAATAAACAGCCACGAGAGAGGCCATGGAAATGTAAATAAACACACTACACAACACATTCCCCCACAGACCATCAGTGTACAAAGTGAACAGAGGCTATAAAATGAAAATAAAAACTGTTTTATTTTTTTTAAACCCCGTAAATGTGTGCTACTGTGTGCGCTTGTGTGCGCGGGTGTGTTACTAGCGCAACTGCAGTTAGCAATCAGTGGAAAAGGATATGAGAACTAAATATGCGAAGTAAACCAAGAAGAAATAGCTTAGCGGTAGAGTTGCCAGCTTAAGAGTAGGCAGGCAGGGTTCAAGCCCACACAGCAACATTTTTTTTTGTAAATAAGCACTAAAAGGGCCCCTGACAGTATTGTACAAATGTAAAAGTATACCCCTTTGTAAAATGAAATGAAATGGAGCATATATTTTGAAGTAACACAATAATAAAAATATTTAGAAATGTACTGATAGCTAAGCTGCAGTGAGACAGAGTGCTTGTAGCCAAGTAGTGTTTAAAAAGTTGCAAATTGCTTGCCCGTAGCTAAGCACTGGTTTAACAGGCTCAAACTGTGTGCAACTAGATGTGCTCAGCTTAACATGTGTGTCACCAGCCAATTAAGGTTTATCCCAGCGCACCGCTTTGCGCTCCCACAAGCTAACTGCCAGTGCGCATGCGTTAGCTCCGCGCAAACGAGCGCAGACCTGGTTTAAGTGCTTAAAAGTGCTTTTGGCATGTTTGATTGACAGGTCCTCAATTCATTTCTAGACAGTCTTGAAAATTAAAAATCAGTGGTCAGATTCGAACCCAAGATACCATGCGCTAGAGTCAAGGTACTAAACCACTAAGCCATGACAGCAGTACTTAGAAATGCAGAAATAGCATACATATAGGATATAATCCAGAATGGAGCATGATAAAGCAGTTTCTGTGAAGTAGATACAATTCCAAAACGGCCAATCATAGAAATGTGCGGGAAAATCGGCACATATAAGCCCCATAGGCGGGAATACACAGCAGAACCGATTGTAGAACAGACCTGCAGGCAGAATGAGTGGAGTAGGGGAGGGACGTTGCTTTCGAGCACAGCGGTGGGGCATTGAGGAGTCCAGATACATGGTCTGGCTCCTAGTTCACCATCATGAGGCCCAACTCATGCAGGGCCAGGTCTCATGGGGAGCGTACAGGGCGGAGGCATGGGACCAGTTGGCTCATGATCTGACCAGTGCTACTGGCATTCCACGCACTGGTGAGCAGGTCCGTCACCACCATGCGGACCTGAAGCGGCGTAAGCAAGACCAGTTGACCCAATGGATCCAGGAGGCCCGAGACACACCCAACGCCCCACTACTGAGTAAGTTACATTTTACTTATGTATGTAAGGAATTAAACTAACTGATACTATGGAGATGTGTATTCCAATATTACTTGTTTTGTATTACAGCTGCAGGTGTCCACTCTGCGAACCGAAGGGCGCATGACCACAGGCTGGTGCGGCTGCGCCACCATGCAGGTTAGTAACCCCACATAGTACTTGTAAATAAATATTATAGTGTAGCACGTATCAGAACACTGCACTGTATTGATCAAAAGAAATATAATGTGCAAGCAAGAAGTGAAAGTCTGCAGGTATGGCTGCAACAAGTTCAGCAGTATGCAAGTGTAACTGGAAATATAATTGATAGAAATAAATAGTGCTGTAATACAGATGTCCCACCATTAATTAAATATAGTATAACCTGCAGTAGTTTCAAGAGTACAGCTTCAGAATCTGAGGTAATCACATGTGAGATTTATCCCCTGTTGAAATGCTGAATCATGACAGAAGTGAGGCTGCTGGAAAGTGTTTGAATCACCACAGGTCTAATATGTGAACAAAGCCTAGAAGTACCAACCTGAACTGTGAAATTGCAGGATGTGTGAGAGTGACAGAAAGGGTCATGTATCAATAAATAAAGTAGTAATAACCCCCGAATATATAAGCCTGAGTGTGTCTCCACAGAACTAAATGCATGTGGGAATTACAAATTAACATCCCAAACTGATTTCAGTGTGTCTGAATCTTGAATGTTTAAGCCAAAATCTGTATATGGTGATGACAGTAAACAATTTGCAGATAGAATGAATGATTGTCTGACAAACTAAACAGCCATAGTTGTCCCCTGTCCTGTCATCGAAGTGTAGCAGGATGATGTATCTGATCAAATTGAAAATAAGTAGGATAGTGATGTAACTGTAACAGGTCTAGCATGACAGTCAAATAAAAATCATTGTGAAACATCAGCCTCAAGTTAATTGTGTACCTATTACAAATGCATATCAATGTGTAACTTATGAATGTGTCATCATTTTCTTTCTCCACCCCACCCTATAATTGCAAATTAAAACACTCACTACATATTGGTATGTGAACATTTCATTAACCATGGACATTTGTCCTGTTCACAAATATATGCATGTCTGTTTGTGCATGTGCCCTGTTCATACCTGCAAACCTGATGGCCTGTTGCCATTAATCAACCCTGCATGTTGTTTGATTGTGTATTTCCGTTCAAATAATGCATGTGATATTGAGATGCCCGTTGTTCAATGGTGTTAATATCTGGGTGTTTGTTTAATGGGAATACCAATGCATGCTGTTACAACTAATTGGAATGGAATAATATGCCACTAACCCAAACTAACATAACATACCCACAAACATAGAATGCTTGGGAAGGCAGGTCCCAGCGGACCCACCTCTCCCACCTCAGCTGGCGACTGCACCTGGCACTAGTGCCCAGGCTGGACCCTCCTCTGGTGGCCCTGTGCCACCTTCGGGTGGAAGTGCTGCAGGGGATGGGGCCCGTCCCCCCTCTGCAAGCGTGGCCGGAGGAGTACGTCCACTCACCCTCCAAGGTGTCCGGTCTGTGGTGCGAAGGGAGATCCAAGACTCTGTTCTTGGGCCCCTATGCCAGCTCGAGGCTCGGGTGGCACAGCTTACGGCCACGGCCGTTGTCCTGCCTGCACAGCCCCCAGCACAGCCCCGTCCTGGGCTGTGAAGGAACAGTGGCAACTGCCTATGGGTGGGGATATCAGTTCCACTGTTGCCATCTGTGGGCTCATTTGCCTTGGATATCCCAACCTCCGTCCCCGTCAATTGTGTAACCCCCCCACTTGTGTCATACACCGCCCCTGTATGCGTCTTGTCTGTCTTGTCTGTTAACCTACCCAACCTACCTCCCCAGCTATACCGACTTCCTTCACCTGACATACCACTCTCAAATGAAAAAAAAAAAAAAAAAGGGCACTCTGTACCCACAAAAAAATTACGCCCCATACATAGCTGTCCATGTCGCACACATGTCCGCTGGACATTGAAACTGTTAATTACAATTGGCTTTACAACAAATATTAATGTTGTCCTGACACCTCTCTCAGGGGTGGAAGGTTTCAAATGTCCCACCAAAATACATAGAAATACACAGCTGTTGCTGCTAAAGACATGGGCATCTATGGGCCTTACCCACATCCTTCCTGCAAATCCCACGCTTGTTTCCCTACTGTCTTACCCTCTTTATGACCCCTTTTTCACCACTTTCCTGTCACCCCTTTTTCTTTTCTTTCAAAGAAAATAGCGCGGGTGTGCGCATGTGTTAGCGGAGCTCAACGCCAGTGCGCATGCGTGAGCTCCACACAAACGAGCGCAGACCTGGTTTTAAGTGCTTAAAAGTGCCTTTATGGCACTTTGATTGACAGGTCCTGTACTCATTTTGAAAACCTGGAAAGAAAAATAAATTCCCACTGGTAGTCTCGAACCCAGGACCTTGATAACATTAGTCTGTATGACCTACCACTAAGCCATGACTGCCATAAACAAACAGTGCTAAAATAAATATAACATGTAATAGTAGGAATCAATATAAAGGCAATATAGGAGGTGTACTACCCAAAGCATTTCAGGTAGAGTTTTAATGGCCGAATTACTGGATTCCCACACTAGTTCAGTGTTAACAGAAACAGCCCTGCTAATTGTTAGCTTGTACATAATAATGAAAGGTAATGTACACATAATAAGGTATGTATATGTACACATACATATATATAAATATATAGTAATACATATGAAATATAGTCGTAGGTGTCAGTATCCATACACACTCACTACAGGAGACAGTGAAGATAAATGCAGCAGCCAGAATCTGCAACACAGCCTGACCCCTCTGAGACCCACTAACCCTTTTAACTGCTTAAAGGCGGCTTCAGCACTTTGATTGACAGGTCCTGTACTCATTTCGAAGGTTTGGAAAGAAAAATAAATTCCCACTGCCAGTCTCAAACCCAGGACCTTGGTAACATTAGTCTGTATGACCTACCACTAAGCCATGACTGCCATATGAGAACATCGTGCTAAAATAAATATAACATGTAATAGTAGGGATCAATATAAAGGCAATATAGGAGGTGTACTACCCAAAGCATTTCAGGTAGAGTTTTAATGGCTGAATTACTGGATTCCCACACTAGTTCAGTGTTAACAGAAACAGCCCTGCTAATTGTCAGCTTGTACATGATAATGTAAGGTAATGTACATATATGAAGGTATGTATATGTACACATACATACATATAAATATACATTAATACATATGAAATATAGTTGTAGGTGTCAGTATCCATACACACTCACTACAGGAAACAGTGAAGATAAATGCAGCAGCCAGAATCTGCAACACAGCCTGACTCCTGTGAGACCTACTAACCCCTTTACTGCTGGAAGGTGCCTCCAGCACTTTGATTGATAGACCCTGTACTCAATTTGAAAGCAAAATACAAGCATACTAGTAGGCCCTACCACAAGACCATTGTAACACTAGTCTGTATGACCTACCAGCAAGACATGACTCTCATACAGGAATATAGTGCTAAATAAGTGGAACATGTAATAGTAGGAATGAAGATAAAGGCAATATAGTATGTGTACTACCCAAAGCATGTCAGACAGACTTTCACTGTCCAAATTACTGGATTCCCATACTAGTGTGTGTTAACAGAAACAGCCCTGCAAATTGTTAGCTTGTACCCAGTATTGTCAGCTAATGTACATATATGAAAGTATGTATATGTACACATATGTATATATAGCAATACATATGAAATATAGTCGTAGGCGTCAGTATGCATACACACTCACTACAGGGAACAGGTGGGAGAAATGCAGCAACCTGAATTCACAACACAGCATGAAGCATGAGAGATGTACTAACCTTCACACTCACAGAACATTTTCCAACAGCATACAAGCATGGTCCACGCCCTTACAATCTGAAAGGGCAACGCCTATCTCACATACCTTTTTATAGCACTGTCCTGAAATCACAGTGAGACATGCAATCAGTACACAACTGGCTGTATGCAATTAGCCAATGCTGCCTTACAGTTGGTGCAGAGGCCATCACATGGGCCTATGCAGATACCTACAAAAGCATTCAGTACCCACACTCCACACATGCAATACAGTCATTGCACAAACCTAATGAGAAAGAGAGAGAGAGAGACAGAGAGAGAAATAAGAAAATATACAGACTGCCAGCAGCAAAACCAGCAGCAGCAGCAGAAAACAGCAAGCAGCAACCAGCACCACTGACACAGCAACAGCTGCCACAAACACAGATAATGCAAAGTAGCAGGTTAATACTGTGTTTACTGTGACACCTCCAAATGTATCATAGTTCACTATCTATAGGTATGTCCATGAGATAGGTTGTGTATACATAGTCCTGAAATATATACATATGTAATATTGCTGTACATGTTGCCCATACTTAAAACTTCCATAGCTTAAAACACAAGGCCAGTTGTGCATATGATGCAGTAGTTACCAGGGTCAGTAGAGGTTACTCCTCATTGGTGTGGGACCACTGTGTATGTATGGCACTGTTCAGGTACATATCCTGTAGTATGGCCAGGATTAATATCAGTCTGTCATGTGGTGCTATGTCCTCCAGGGGTGAACGTAGCACACATCCAGGGATACCATTTCGTAACAGTGATGCTATGTGTTCTGCAATGTTGAGGGTGGCCCTCACCTGGACATGTGAGAGGATAGGGAGGTTACAGTCATCTGGGATAACTAATACCACATGTGTAGGAGAATGGGGGGGGTACCTGCACCTAAACTGTCTGCAACAATGTTGCCAATATCTGTGCATTTGGTGAATGTGAAGCATCTTAACACTGATGACCACAGATGCCTTGCCTTCATGTGAATCTGCCCTGTGCTGCAGTAGCCTTCTGCTATTGTTATACAATGTGCCTGTATCTGTAGTCCACTGGACAGGATTAATAAGTGGTGTGCAGATGTTCTGGGTTAGATATGTGTGTGCACAGTACATGCAGTATGTGGGATGTCTGTGGTAAGCATATGCAAAGGGGCCGGCAGTGTGTGTTGTGGTTTCCACTGGCCCAATGGGCTGCATGGATAGCATCACAGTCATAACTAGCGAATTACTGTGTAATTACATGCATACATAGCAAGATAGTGTACTGTGCTTGTGGTGTTGTTGGGATATGTATATCCAGGCTGAGTAATGTGTGTCCACATCACAGGGTTGGATGGCAACACACATCCAGTATGTAGGGATGAACACCCAGAGTGTTTCAGACGTGTCGCCTGTGCAGAAATATCTGGCCATTACCTGTGCATCCCCCACAACACACACACATGCAACATATGGCAGAAGTACTATAGCAGTACACACATGTTCATAGGTTCATACTAGGCTATTTGCCCTAGGGCATTGATAAGCCTAGTAGAATGTGTTTGTCTTTCGCCACCCAATTACAAGTTATGCTGCTATGCCCTTGTCCGACGTTAGTATACTGTGCCTCTGTCTAACAGTGACATAGAAGTGATACCTGGGGTACAACTATGATCTCCATCCACTCATCCAGATTCCTATGGAAGAGAGTCAATGAGGGACTCTGCCTAACCTGTAGTGTGAGTTCATTACAGAGTGAAGGGAGCCTCTTGGTTAGGAATATGCCCCTCCAGCATGTCCATTTATGTCAGTGCTGAGGTTCAGGTCTGCTGAGCATGTGGCTGTATGGGACTCTGATTACCTGAGGTGCAGCATGTTCATTACTGCTGGGTAGGACATGGCTGTATATGGCACGCACAGATTGCCTCTGAACAGGCAGTATGCCACTGAGTCCAGCTGGATTTCCTTTACCTGGGCAGCATATGACATCTGTTTGAGCCATTGCATTCTCTTGATGAGGTACTGTTGTCCTGTACCAGTTGCTGTAGGTGTCTGGTTAGGTACATCCCAAAAGGTGCATTGTACGCAATTATAGGCCTGATGATGGATGAGTAAAGAGGCACAATGACCTCCCCTGCCATACATGTGAATCCCTCATGATTAGCTGGGCTATATAACATGTCTTCCAATCCACGTTGGCCATGTGGTTGACAAATGACAGACTGCTATCATGTTTCTTCCCCAGGTCCCCAACTACGTCTTCTGTACTCAATGGCCTAACACCTATGTTGTACTTTGCTACCAATGTGGAGGCGTGGGAATCTGTGTTGAATATTGATACTCCCCCTCCCTTGTTCAAGTGTTGGGGCTGACAAGAATGGTAACAGCTATAACTTGGTAGTGCTGGTGTGCTCCTGTGAAACCCGAAACAGGTTTATGTTACTGCACAGATATCGATGTCCATAATCCTAAGTAGGGTTTTGAGTGCGTGCATCCTGAGGTCTAGACTTCCGGTGTTGAGTAGCATCACTCTTACTTCCTCATCCTTTGTGATACAAATGGATGTGGGTTTGCCTTATGAGCCTTGCCTAATACAGGCACTATGGGTGTAGCAAGAGGCTCCACCAAAATCCAATAGGACAGGGGTGACAGGTGCAAGCTGTCCCTAGCAAAGCATACCACCCCAAGATGGCAGGCATTGGCACACCTGTGAATGACACCAGTATGTCAGTCAATTGTTGGAAGGGATCATCATGCCTTGATATTGTGGCATCATTCTTGGTGAGGGTAAGATGCTACTCAAGGTCAGGGTCAAACTGTCTTAGGCTACATGCTCAGAGAGCTCCGTACTGTCTCATGTCATGTAGTCCAGGGAGGTATGTGTCAGGTCATTCACACCAGCATGGACATTGACTGAGTCATACCTGTACTTGCCTTGGGGTTACTTGAGTGTTTGTGTTATGTGGCAGGTCATAGTGCCCGACAGGCTGCACACCGTGACCCTCACCTCGTTAAGCCTGGTGAACGTGATGTCAGTGTGCCTGATGATAGAGGCACCTAGTACAGGTGTATGAGGTGTGTTGTTTACTGTTAATGGCTGTGAGTGTTCAGCACATTGGCTTTGTGTGATATGTGTTGCACGTGTTTGTTTCCGTGGTAGTGGTTGCCTGAGTGTCTGCTTAGGAGGTCTCTGCTGCGTAGGCAGACCTGTAGTCCGAGCCTACAAGTATGTTCATGTGTGATCATGTGTTAGTTCTGCTGTCGTGGTAGGTCTATGTGAGACTGGAAGTGTAGTGAGTGTGGTTTCCTTCTCCACCTGACTGGTTATGGCAGTATTGAGTAGAGAGAGCCTAGCCTCCAGTTTGGTATATGGTTGCATCACTCACATGAGTTTGAATTTGTTGTTAGGAGGAGGGTTGTCTGTGTACATGCAGCTGTTCTAACATTGTCTCTGGAGTACCACACTCACCAGCTGGACTGGGAGGAGACTGACAACTGACCTTTGGACATGCTAGAATACTATTGTGAATTCTGTAATAATTGAAAACAAGGTCCAGTGGGGAGTGAGGGTGTACTGATATTACCTACTACTGCTGACTGATATAAAAGCTTCAGTGAGCAAGTGCCAGGTAACCTAAGTGCAATGTGTCACAATTAAGTAAATGCAACAATGACAAGCAATCACTTGCTGTCATGTGTAACATGGAAATACGTACAGTAAGCAATGCAGATATCAGTAGTGAGTCACAGAAGTGTTGAGAAGCTGTGTATTATGTGGAAGTAGCATACCAGTGAAATAACAAGCTAACAAATAACAAGCATATAAACAAAGCTAGATTCAGGAGGCCTGGATGTAGTGTTTGCTACAGCAAACAAGGTGTACCAATGTCAGTAAGATACAGCTCAAATATGCAGGCACTATAAACTTGAAACCAGATGTCCCCAGCTATGAATGGCAGAGTACAGCCTATTGTCACACAAGAGTGCAGACCACAAACCTTGTTAATGTTAAATAACTGGCCTGAAGGCCAACTGCCTATACCAGAACTAATACACTTGGACACTGGGCTCTCAATCAGCAGTTCCCAACTTCAACGGATGAAAGATATGTGTCCTGCCACCACAGTGCTTGCAACAAACCTCCCTAATGTAAAACAACTGGTCTGAAGGCCAAGTGCTTAGTCCAAATGACTTAGAATGATAGCTACACTTTAATCAAGTTACAACCAAGCAGTAATAAGTACAATTTAATACTCCCTGTATAGAATGTGTACCATGTATTGCTGAGATACTATGCTGATAACCTGTTTGTGTACCTTTCCAGGGTAACATGGCTCCAAAAGGAACCCCGCATATTCTGCTGCAGAGGATGAAGTGATTCACCAGAGCCTGGTGCGTGACTATGCCATCCTGTTCTCACGCACCACCCAGAATCAGCAGGAGAGGTCTGCACTGTGGCAAAATCTAGTTAGCAGGATAAATGATGTTGGCATGCATGATAGGACATATGAGCAGGTGAGACATCACTGCAGTGATTTGATTAGAAATGTCTGCCAGCGTGCTGCAGATATCCGCAGGCAACAGGTTGCCACAGGTGGGGGGGTGGCCACACATCCCCCCCTCACCAGACAGGAGGGGCTACTGCTAAGTGATGTGGATCCAGCCCCAGAACAACAACAGCAACAGTCATGCATTATGATGGAGATTGGATCCACACAGCAGCAAGACACCAAACATGCAGGTAAGATGCCATATTTATTTATTGTTATTACTTTTACATTTGTTGACCAAGATAGTCTAGCTGGATATATGTCCATGTTCAGCAGAGGCCTGGGGAGAAAAGCTCCACACATAACATAATAAAGGCAGACAGACAAGTTGTTAATACAGACAGCCAACATAATAGAAATATACACCAGCTTGTTAATTAAATCAACATACATTTAAGGAACTCAAACAGTTTAAAGTCATACACAATGTACTGTCGGTTTCAAAGCAATTCTACCTAAAACATAACGGTTATGCAATAAGGCAAAAGCCATATAGATAATAGTTAAAGCTCAGAAGGGTAGAGAAGTAGAAGGAGTATGAAAGATAAAATAATAGGGAAGAGGCAGGAGTCAAGAAGGGAAGTGAGGAAAAGAAGGAAGACAGTCAAGAGGAGGTGGGAGGGATGGGAGAAGTAGGTCAGAGCATAGAAGGACATCAAGGTGAAAGAAACAGGGTAGAAGCTAGTTTTTATGCACAATGAGGGGTTAAAGGTAAAGAGAGGGTGGGGAGATGGACGTTAGCCTGGAGTACTACAAGAACAAAGCCAGTGGTTTTGGAAGTACAGTTTGAGTTGTCGTTTGAAGAGAGGTAAGGGTGAGATTAGAGTTAACTCCTGGTATGTACATATGACTGTTCTGTACACTGTTACTTCATGCACGCATAAGGTGTGCATGTGGTATGTATCTGTCATCATGATATGTAATTGTGCATGTGTGATACAGACATTATGAGCAGCTGATGTGTATAAGGGAACTAGTGTACTACTGTACTGTATCATGTGCAAAACAAATGGCACACTTGTGCCCACTGACATTACTCTCTTCATACTTCCAGGTCCCTCCCATCTAGCAATGAGGCAGGCCATACATGCTGGTGAGTGTGTTTAACATTACCTGAAAAACAATTTATAATACTAGTAAGAGTAGTGTAACTCTGCAGTATACATGCTGGTGAGTGTGTTTAATAATACCTGCAATACCCAGTTTAACAATATTAAGAGTAGTGTAACACAGTACTGATGTGTGTGTTTACTGTGGGGTGTGCATGTGTGCGAGTGTGCCTGTGCCCATGTGTGCATGTGTGTTAGTGTCCATGAGTGCATGTGTCCATTTCTGAATGTGTGCATTAGTCTTGAAGTGCATCTCTGTCAAATATGTGTTGAGACTGTAATCTGTGTTCCCTGTTTTCCTCCCGTAGGTTCTGGTGCTGCTCTGGTGACCTGCAGCAGGGAACCTAAATCTTGTGCCCCAGGTACTGATGATGATGAAATGTCTGTAATGGTGCAGGAAGGTGTGTCTGGGTCCACCATTGGTCAGCCAATTGACAGTACACAGCTGTCAACCCCGTCAATGCGCACAGTCATCCTGCCGTTACATCCTTTGTCATCATTGTCCCTAGGTGATGGACAGTCTGCAGTGGGCATAGATCAGGGTAATGTGGTACCTGTGGTACATGCATCCCCACAAGGCAGCCATGCGCAGGGTCCTCCAATGGTACCATGCAGACAGTCGCCCATGGGTTCTCGTGGGGGCATCCGTGGACGTACTGCCTCTGGCCGACGTGCCCAAGGAGGTATGTCAACCTCCACTATGTTTTGAACTGTTATGCAGGCACAGGCACGTATGGAAAGGTACACCAGACAGGGTCTGAGGGAGCTGAGAGCATGTCGCATAGCCATGACAGACGGCATGCGTGACGTTGCGAATGCTATCCGTAACTTCACAGATGTCGTTGACAGACGTTGTGGGGACATACAACAGCTGCTCCACAACCAGATGTCCATGGGCCAGGGCGATGGTGTGCGTCTGCGACGTCGACGTGGCCGTATGCCAGCAACAGCACCAGCTGGCAGTGGCCGCGGACGACAGCAGGCCCACTCATGCACCTCAAGTGCCAGCACCAGCCCCAGCAATGCTGGGTCTGTGCTGTCATCAAGACGCCCCAGGAGACCACGCGGCGTGGCTCTGGACAGTCCCAACAGGGAACTGTGTCCAGTCAACACACCCCTGCTTCCGATGACAGTACCCAGTCTGGGTTAGTAACGGATACGACCTGTAGCACCCCTGCCAGGCACAGGTACCGTGTCCGTGCCCACAGACACTGATCTGGATGACCTGACAGGTGCAGTCTGTGGCTGTCCACAAAACCCTGTACATGGCAGCCATTATGTGGGACTGTGTGCGTGCTTACACATATGCAGAAACCTAACACCTAGGGCAAACACATACACACACACACTGCACCAACACTGGTCCACCCTGTACTGCTGCCCCTCACAAACACACATACACACACATGTCAATTGGTGTTACCAGTGGCTGGCTTGGGCATACCTAACCCACACCCTGTGCATATGATGACACTGTGCCACCTCCTGCATACTACAACATTGGTGCAGGAAAAGGTAAACACGTTGCTGATGCACAGGGTGACTACATAGATGTGTATAAGTAGTAACATATTGGTAACTGTTCACTGTTCCACTATGATTGTGTGTATATCCCAGCAGTCCTGCTGCAGTAACTGTATGAATGTCCTCAATTGTTATCTGCACCCATACTACTTACCAAAGTGTACCAGCTGCACACAATCACATGCTAACATTGACTACGGGAATGCGCATCATGTGCTGTTATGTAGATTCAGCTATATGTATCTGTTCTGTCACACATGCATTTATACACACCCTGCTACCCCCACACATGCACACACTCACCTGCCATTCCCATTATTTATTGCCCTACATGAGTAGCTGTCGATACATGACAGGTACACATTTGAGACATGCACTATGTTGTTTACTACCGACTTCCTCTTCTCTACCTGTACTCACAGGGTGCAGGCAACCTCATCAGTTCAAAGGTGTAATGTGCATCAGGTACTGTGGTACCCTGATTGCCACATCAAACATGTTTCCCATACGGAAATGCACACACAGACACATCCCACATCCACACACTTGCCACATTCAGGCTTCAAAACACTATCTAGGTATATTCTGGTACATGTGCGTGTTACAGTAGCATGTAACACTATACTGAGTACTGGCAGTTGTCTGTTGTCATGTTGTTTGTATAGAGTAAAAGAATTGTTTGATAATCCTACTTCGTTTTGTGGACATTACTTGAAGAAGTGTTACCTTACATGTGTTATTGGTACCACCACCTTCTCTTTTGTAGTTTTGTTTGTATTGGGTGCTGTCAACATCACTGCTTGTTAAGGGTAATGTGCACCCTGCAGTGCATAGCCCCATTTGGCAAAAGCCACATCCCACCCCCATCATTGTGCACACACACTAACCCCACCCACAGTAAAACACATACTTTCCATTTGCAAGATTCAAACACATACCTAACTGTGTTATGACAGTAGAAGCAGACACATTAGCAGAGTGTGCTATTTGCAGTAGTTGGAGAAATCCTTTCTAATGCTGTACTTAGAGGGTGCTGACATCATCTGTGTGTAGGAGGAGGGATGTGCACCCTGTAGTGTGTTCTCCCAGTTGGCAAAAGGCACTTATCCCTCCCAGCATAATGCACACACATAAACCCCACTCATACTAACACATACATTCCCTTTGCAGGATTCAAACCCCTACCTAACTATGTTATGACACTGGAGAAAGACGCATTAACAGAGCACGCTATACGAATTACTGGAGAACTTTAATACAGGTAATATAGTTATAGAGTCCTGACATCATCAGTGTTTCAAAAGGGGGATCTGCATCCTGTACTGTACTGTCTCAGTTGCTAATAGGGGCATTTCCCACACACACATCGATGTGTTTGAGGTTTGCATATGTGGGGGATCCAGTACTCCAGTGTGATTAGTATATGGTTTGATTGCAACAATGAGGGATATACTTCCAGTGGTGAGCATTTTGTACTCATGTTTGTGATGATCAGGTCTAGTATATCTGCCCCTCTTGTGGGAAGGTTGATTACCTGTTCCATAGCTAAAGAATGTCTGATCTATGGGAACCCTAGAGCTTGGGTATTGTGGCTTGTGTAATGTTCACAGTCTATGTTTGGGTAGCTGACGTCACCCAGTATGATGGTGTTTGCAGAGAAATCTATACTCTCCTGTGTGAGCATGAAGGCTGTGTGGGAGTCCTGAGTTTGAGAGGGTGCTGTAAGAGCTCCTCTGTGTCTCTTTCCATGTGGTCCAGGGAGGTACATCTCAGGTTGTTTGCACCAGCATGGACAATGACTGCCTCATAGTTGTACTTGCTGTGGAGTGACCTGTGTGCCTGTGTTATGTGGCACATTCTATCACCCGACAGGTAGCTAAATGTGACCCTCACCTTGCTCAGTCTGGAGGGCGGCACGTCTGTCAACAGCTCATGTCAAGCAAGTTCACACCCCTCACAAATGATGTTGAAACCTTCAAAGGCCCCAGGCCTGTTGAAAATATGGACCAGACTGCAGATACCTGTATAAAGGCATTCTATGGACACATTCAGGAATGCATGGATCATGAAACCACATATGAAAGCATGACCCAATTCTCCAAAGGCAGACGTCCTGTGTGCCGGACACCAGCCATAAACACACTATACAATAGAAGGATGACGCCACTACATGATACAACAAACTCTCAAAATGTGAAGGCATCACTGATGAGTATTGGAAGACAACTACAGTCACCCATACAATTGTCTAAAGCCATCTTTGAGAGAAGATTCCACAAGCCACTGAGGATAATCACAAGGCTTTCTGTAGTTATGTTAGGAACCTGGGTGGTACTACCCAGATATGCTCAGAGGTAATCCAAGATGTCACACGAAATACAAAACACACAGACATTGCCATCATCCTAGTGGACAGGTTCACTGCTGCCTTCTCCCCCCCACCACACCAAAAGGGCAAATATATCTCGCGGCAGAGTGCTGCCCCCCCTGACATCACAGATGCTCAGGTAAAAGATGCCCTTCCCAAAGCAATAAACACTGCATCAATGGGACCAGACAGTGTCCCAGGCTGTGTCCTACATGAACCACAAGAAGAGCTATACCCAGACATAACACTACTGTTCAATCCCAGCCTTACTACATGATATGTGGCCAATGAGTGGCGTACAGCAACAGTGGTCCCTCTACATTCAGGTGATGCCTTCACGAATCCTGGACACTATTCGCCCCATATGTCTGACGAGCTTTGTCTGCAAAGCTATGGCAAGGATCATCATGAACCTCACATATCTAGATATTGTGGACCTACAGACATGTCACCATACACAGTTTGGCTTTGTTAATGGCAGATCCTGCCTCTCAAACCTGTTTGATTACTTTGAAACAGTCACCAAGGCCACTGTCAAGGGAAAGGAGGTCTACACAGCCTACCTGGACCTTGCATAAGCCTTTGAAACAATACCTCACTTGTGCATTCTAGGGAAGCTCACCAGTGTACATATTAACCCCTATGTCACTATGGATATTGCACAGTGGCTCAAGGGCAGAACACACATGGCTAGAATTGCTGGAGCCATGTCAGCCTCCAACCAGGTACAAGTGGTGTCCCACAAGGCTAAGCCCTGGGAGCTGTCATGTTCATTATATATCTATCATAGGTACAGGCCAACATGGAAGTACTGTGGCTGAGCAAGTCGCAGGTGACTGCAAACCGGACGCCATAATCAACTCTCCAGCTAACACACGCATCCTCCAAAAGGGCCTCTTGCAAACACACAACTTGTGCCACAGCCATGGCCTCAAGGTGAATGACAAAAAGCGTATAGTCATCCCCTTTGTCAAACACAAAGTGACCACAAAGTACCACATATGTGTTAATCCATTAAGTGCAGACGAAGGAATTATGGACCTTGGGGTACACAGGTTGATAGCATTCTACCATTTGACAACAACATGGACAAAGTGGTTAGGAAAACATGTTATATGGGCCACATCATCATGATGGGATCCACATGTAGATCAGGGGAGGACATTGTGCCCCTTTACTCATCCCTCATCACGCCCATAATTGACTATGATGAACCTGTCGGCATGCACCATACCAGACACCTGCAGCAACTGGAAATACCACATACGTACCTCGACAAGAGGATCAAAGGGCTCAAACAGATACCACATACTGACTGGTTAAAGAAACAGCAGCTCTACTCAGTGGCATACTGCCTCTTCATAGGCAATCTGTACCTGACATATAAAGCCATGTCAAACCCTCACTTAATGGCCATGCTGCACCTCAGAATATCCAGATCCCATCAAGATACACGCTGGAAAGACTTGAACCTCAGGAGTGATATACATAGGACATGCTGGAGGGGCACATTCACAACTCAGAGGCTCCCTTCATTCTTGAATATTATCCCAATAGAGGTTAGGCAGAGTGACTCAGTGACTATCTTCAAGAGTGATATTAATGACTGGATGTGACATTGTAGGGTTACCCTGGGTATCACTTATGTGTCACTGTGAGACAGAGGCACAGTATACTAACCTTGGAAAAGGGCATAGCAAGACAGATTTACAATGCATGTTGAAAGCCACACACATTCTGGCTAGGTGGATACATGCCCTGGGCAGACATCCCTGTATGAACCTATGGACCTATGTATCTTGTTCACCATTGGCCCTATGTGCAGTTAATCACCAAATGCAATCTCAATACTATGGTAGCATGTGCAAAGGTCAGTTGTCAGTCACCTCTATGGTACAGTTGTGGAATATGTGTGTCATGTAGTAATGTCACAGCTGCCACATGTACACAGTCAACCCTATCCCCTACCCATGGATGTACAACACATGTATGAGATGGAAACACATGGCCAAACTGTGGACTAAGCACTCTGAACCCAGTACTGGCATAACCTGTCGGGTGTCATGAAATACTACAGTGACAGCAATACCAATCTGATGTGGACCTACACTGACAGCAATACAAGCATGGAAACACACCGGGCCAGTTGTGGAGCCTAAGGATAGCATCCTGCATGACTGGCAGACATCTCTGCAGCTGGCACACAGGCGTACATTAGGCCTGCACACAGCACGCATAACACATAGCACACAAATCCTGTGTGCCAAACAAGCACAGTCTGTACAGCTATACAACACTACTGCCGCAGTTGTGTTAGGTACTTTTATTGTCCAGTACAGTGAGAACATGCTCACCAGGCTGGACAAGGTGTAGGTCTCAGTGATATGCTCATGGGGCACTGTGGTCCACCACATAAAACAAGCATACAGGTCAGTCAGATGCATGGACACATATGACTCAGTCATTGTCCATGCCACCACAGCTGATGTGGGATGTCCCTCACTGGGATACATGATAGGGAACATGGAAGGGATCACTGAGCAAGTGACACAGGCTGGTAGAACCCTGACCTTGGTTGGCATCAGACCCTCACCAGGGATTCTGACATATTACTGAATGCTAATGAATTACTGTAGCTACAACACCCTAGCTGAACGATTCTTAGCATGCGGTCACTGCATTGCTATGGAATAACGTCTTACCACTCCCACAACAGGTGAAAACATGCAGCACCTGTTCATCAACAACAGGTAGACTATATGCCCCAGACCAGGTGTGTATCCCTCACTACTAGGCTGATAGCATCTACATCTCACACTGTATATACACATCCCCCATGCAGCACCTGCACAGAAGACCACAGTCATAATGTTACCCTGTGCAAATACCATGTATTGACATGTGGCAGGCATCACACATGGTAACTATTGAAGGTCACAGGTACATATGTGTATTTGGCACACACATACATCATGTGTGCATTGCCATAACTGGTTTAATCAATGTCATGCATTATTGTGAGGGACAACCCGCACACATGGGCATTCTGTGTGGGCAAAATACACGTGGCATGTCTGTAATCAAAAGCCATAAATAATTGTGATATAGTTTATAAAGGGGTATGTGCATCCTGTAGTGTGTTTTCCCAGTTGCCAAAAGGGATATTTCAGTCATACACACTTACCCCCTCTTCACACACACTTGCTGGATTCAAACCCCTACCTAACTATGTTATGACACTAGAGATGGACGCATTAGTAGAGCGCACTATTTGCACGACTGGGAGACTTTCTTTCCCCTGATATACTTATAGGGTGCTGACATCATCAGAGTTTAGAAAGTGGAATGAGCATCCTGTGGTGTGTTTTCCCAGTTGCCAAAAGGGATGTTCCTTTCATATACACTTACACTTAGCCCCCTTCACACACACTTGTCTCTTGCTGGATTCAAACCCCTATCTAACTATGTTATGACGCTAGAGATGGACACATTAGCAGAGCATGCTATTCGCATTACTGGGAGATTTCTTTTCCCCTGATATACTTATAGGGTGCTGACATCATCAGAGTTTAGAAAGTGGAATGAGCATCCTGTGGTATGTTTTCCCAGTTGCCAAAAGGGATGCGCCTTTCATACACACTTACCCCCTTCACACACACTTGCCTCTTGCTGGATTCAAACCCCTACTTAACTATGTTATGACACTAGAAACTGACGCATTAGTACAGCGTGCTATTCGCATTACTGGGAGATTTCCTTTCCCCTGATATACTCATAGGGTGCTGACATCATCAGAGTTTAGTTAGTGGAATGAGCATCCTGTGGTGTGTTTTCCCAGTTGCCAAAAAGGGATGCTCCTTTCATACACACACACTTACCCCCCCTTCACACACACTTGCCACTTGCTGGATTCAAACCCCTACCTAGCTATGTTATGACACTACAGACGGATGCATTAGCAGAGTGCACTATTCAGATTACCGACAGATTCTTTTTCTCCTGATATACTTATAGGGTGCTGACATGATCAGTGTCTAGAAAGGGGAATGAGCATCCTCTGGTGTGTTTTCACAGTTGCTAGGAGTAACATTTGGACTAAGTGTGTGAGCATGCCTAGTTCAGCCTTCCCATGGCATGTTGTGTGAAAGATGTCTCATTTATCTAAGTGTGTGAGCATGCCCAGTGTGGGCTTTCCATATGTTGGACTCTGCAGCCCATCACATTTGTGGATGAGTGTGACCTTCAACAAATACCTCCAGTTTATGGTTGTGTGTTCTGTGCCATGTTGTGTAGTTACTGTCCAAATGCTTTTTGTGTGAACACAACAGGGAGTGTACTGTGCCTGCAGGTTTTGCATGGGATACTTTGCACACAATTGTCAATATCCGTTCATACTGACCTAACACTGTAGTACTGTATAGTGTAGTGGTTCAGTACTTTCACTGTGGTGGTCAGTATCCTGGGCTTTAGTCCTATCACTGCTTTACATTTCCATAGTGTGCACAACAGCCTGGTTAGGGTCCAGTTGTGCACATCTGCACAAAGGCGGTGCCTCTACGGACCCTGGTAATTACTGCCCCATAAGCTTAACAAGTCTAGTCTGCAAAGCTATGGAGAGGATCATAATTGAGCTCATAAACAAAGATATAGGGGGCATGCAGACATTGTACCCGTCCCAGTTTGGCTTGGTCAAGGGCAGATCATACCTTTTGTACTCAGTTGACATCTTCAAAATGGTCACTTGGGCCATTGTTGAGGGAAAGGCAGTCCATACAGCCTACCTTGGCCTTGCAAACACTTTCAACACAATACCCCACTCAGGTATTGTAGAAAACCTACCAACTGAAATGTAAACCCATATGTCACAAGATGGGTTGCAAACTGGCTTAAGGACGGGACCCACAGGGTTAGAGTTGCTGGCACTATGTTAGACTCCAGGCTGGTCACAGGTGGTGTCACACAGGGCTCAGTCCTTGGCCCCCTATTGTTTGTCATGTACTTCTCAGAAGTACAGGCCAACATGGGAGGACTTTGGCTGACAAAGTTTGCAGATGACTGCACACTGGGTGCCATAGTGGACAGTGCATCAGAGACGGATATCCTTCAGAAGGGACTCACGGAAACTGATAGCTGGTGCCAGTGCCATGGCCTGAAGTCAAAGTGCACAACATGTATAGACATACCCTTCGGGAAAAGCAAGGTAACCCCACGCTACCATATAGGTGGCAATCCTCTAAGCACAGAGGAGGTTATCATGGACCTGGGGACACAGGTTGACAGTCGCCGTTCTTCTGACACTCACGTTGCTAAAGTGGCTAGAAAGACCTTCTACATTGCCCACTTGATCAGGATGGGATTCACATCCAGATCTAGTGGGTCATTGTTCCCCTGTACTCTTCACTTATCAGACCGGTGATCGAGTACAATGCCCTATTCTGGATGTATCTCACCCAACATCTGCAGCAATTGGAGACACCCTGATTGTCCCCCACCAAAAGGAAAAAGGAACCCCAACATCTGTCATATGCTGCCAGATTGAAGACACTCCCGCTCTATTCAGTCACATACCGTCTGCTTAGAGGTGACATGTGCCTGACATGCAAGGCCATGTCCAAACAGGAATTAATGGACATGCTCCACCTCAGAATCAGCAGATCCACCTGAACCACTAGTGCAAGTGACTTACACCTTAGCATGGATGTACGTTGGACATGTTGGAGGGATGGAGTTATCACTCGGAGACTCCCTATGCTGTGGAATACAATCCTGGTCCATGTGAGGCAGAGCACCTTGCTGGCTCTGTTCAAGAGGTATCTTGACCTGTGGATGGGAGGTCATACGTTTAACCCGGGGATCGTCACTGTGTCACTGCTGGAGAGAGGCACGACAAAATAATGGGCACAGTACTGTTTCCATATAAGGGGTGGTGTACGCCAACAAACTCTGGGCTAGGCTTATACCTGCCTTAGGGAAGATAGCCTAGTATAAACCTATGTACCTATGAACCTATCTGACCATGTTGCATTATGTTCAGATGTGAAATACTTACAACAGCCTCATCCAACATCAGTAGTGTATTCCACAACATGGGTGTACATTGGCAAACACTACCGATGTGCCCTAGGCCATTTCTAATGCTAGTCGGAGAGTGTGTTTGTCCATCAACACATTGTAAGTGTAGTTTGCCATGACATATGTCTTGTTTAGTATACTGTGCCTCTGTCTACCTGTGACATAACATTGATACCCAGGGTAAACCTACCATCTCCCATCCACTCATTAGGATTCCTGTTGAGGGGAATCAATGAGTGACTCTACGGATAACCTGTACTGGTAGTTTACTCATGCATGGGGGTGGCTTCTGTGTTATGGATAATGCAGTACAGCCTGTCCTATGTATGTCAGTGCTGGGGTTCAGGTCCCTCATGTGCATAGCTCCCTGCCATTCAGATTGTACAAGGTGCAGCATGTGCATTGATTCCAGCTTGGACATGGCTTTCTACATCAGGCACAGCTTGCATCTGGGTGGACAGTATGGCAGTGTGTGGAGCTGCACTCTGTTTAATCAGGCGATACATTACATGTGTTCCAGCTCTTTCATACTCCCGGTGAGGTACTGTTGTGGACTTTACAGTTGCTGGATGTGTCTGCTGAGGTACACCCCACAGGGGCTGTTGTGGTCATTTCTAATGCTGATGAAAGATAACTGCAGAACCACAATGACCTCCCCTTAGCTAGATGTCAGAAAGCATGGACCATGCAATCACAAATAAAAACAGGACCCTCTCCACAAAGGGAAAGTGGCCTGTCTGGTGGACCCCAGCCATAAACAAACTGTATAACAGATGAGGGATACTAATGCAAGACAGAGCTACATCTCCAAAAGGGAAGACAGCTGTGATCAGCACTAGTAGAAAGATACATTATCTCATAAAGACATGCAAGGTCAACTTGGGGACATAAATCACCAAAGACAATGAAGGTAACCACACTGCTTTCTTCAGTTATGTCAGACACCTGGTTGGGAACCCTCAGATATGCTCAGAGTTGGTACACAACAACATATATTCCAGTGACCTGACAGATATTGGCAACATTCCGGCGGACAGCTTCAGTGCGATTTACCCCCTCCCTCACCCCCAAAAGAAGATAGTTATCACAGCTGTATGTAACCTCACTGTCATCCTGGATGTCCATGTGAGAGCCACACTCAGCAAAGACAAGTACACAGCATCAATGGGACCTGATGGTATCCCCGGTTGCATGCTATGTGAACTCCAGAAGGAGCTGGACCCGTATATACAAATGCTATTTCACCTTAGCCTTGCTACAGGATATGTACCTGAACACTGGCGTACGGCAACAGTGGTCCCACTCCACAAAGGAGATGCCTCCACAGACCATGGCAACTACCACCACACAAGCTTAACCAGCCTTGTCTGCAAAGCTATGGGAAGAGTCATTATGGAGCTCTTACACAGAGACATTGCTGACCTACAGACCCTTGATCCCACCCAGTTCAGCTTTGTACAGGGCAGATCCTGCCTTTTGCACCTAGTTGACTACTATGAAACTGTCAGTAGGGCCATTGATGAGGGCTACGCAGTCCACACAGCCTACCTGCACTTGGCTTAGGCCTGTGACACAATACCCCACTCGGGCATCATAGACAAGCTCAACAGCTGACATATAACACCATATGTCACAGGATAGGTTGCAAAATGGCTGAGAAACAGAACCCATAAAGTCAACATTGCAGGTGCCTTGTCAGATTCAAAGCCAGTCACAGGTGGTGTCCCACAAGGATGTGTCCTGGGACCCCTCTTAATTGGTATTTACTTTTCAGATGTGAAAGCAAACATAGGAGGGTTGTGGCTGACAAAGTTTGCAGATGACTGCAACCTAGGCACCATAGTGAATACATCAGCCGGCACACACATCCTACAGAATGCCGTCACAAAGACGGATAGCTGGTGCCAGACTCATGGCCTGAAACTGAATGGAACTGATGTGTAGTCATCCCCTTTGGGAGGAACAAAGTACCCACAGATCAATACATAGACAGCAACCCACTGAGCACAGAAAACAAATCAGACACCTGGGGACACGTGTAGATAGTGACATCTCGTTTGACACCCATGTTGCCAAAGTGGTTAGAAAGACTTTCTATCTTGCCCACCTTATCATGGAGGGTTTTCCATCCAGATCATAGGAGGTCATTGTACCACTATACTTCTCCCTTATCAGGCCCATGATTGAATACAAAGCCCCATTTGGTATGTACCTCACCTAGCACTTGCAACAGCTGGAGAGACCCCAAAAGTACCTTACTATGAAGATCAGGGGTCTACAACACATGTCATATGCTTCCAGAATAGAGGAAACCCAGCTTTATTCAGTGTCATACCGCATACTTACAGGTGACCTTTGCCTGACATACAAGACCATGTCCAATCAGGATTTGGTGGACATGCTCCACTGCAAGCAATCCAAATCCACCAGAACCATGAGAGCTGAAGATTTGAACCTCAGCACATACATGTATAGGACATGCTGGAGGGACAGAGTCATAACTCAGAGGCATCTCACACTCTAGCAGAGTATCCCAGTTCATGTTAGACAGAGTCCTTCACTGACTCTCTTCAAGAGACATCTGGACAACTGCATATGAGACAGAGGCACAGACTAGACAGAGGCACAGTCATGTTATTCAATTACGTAAGGGGGTCATAATGTGTCACTACTAAGTCAGAGGCACAATATTCGATATCTATTCTGTACACTTATTACCACTATAAGGGGTGGCAATAGCCACATCACTATGGCTAGGCTTATACATGCACTAGGGCAGATAGCCTAGTAGTAAACTATGACACTATGAAACTATGGTGTATGTGTAGGTATTGTCAGTCAAGCACTATGATGTGGTTTGGGGGCTTGATATCTCCCTGTATTCCAACATTGTTTTGTCTATTCCTTCTAGCATGTCTAGGGATCAGTTGCTAGTGTCCTCTCCTGCTCAGCTGGTGAACCTGGGAATATTGAGGCAATGTTACAATTGCCTCATGTACACTGACAACCCTCTCCTTCTCCCATAAAACACACATACATGTGAGAGATGCAACTATATAGCCAAAGTGGAGGCTGAGCTCTCTCAACATAGGACTAGCAAGAACAGAGAGAAGGTGAAGGTAACCACACACATCACAAACCCAGTCTCACATAGCACTATCACAACTTAAAATCATACACATAGACACACAAAGACATACTCGGAGGCTCTGATCAGAATTCTACCAAAACAGCAGCGGCCACCACAGCAGACACCTACACAACTGCCTCCACAGGGCACAGCACATGCAACACATAGACCACAGAGTCAGTGTGCCAAACAGTCACAGCCCTTAAGGCCAAACACAATGCCAGACACACTTGTCATAGGTGACTCCATAGTCAGACACACTGACATCCCGCTCACCAGATCGAGTACGGAGGAGGTCACAGTAAGCTGCCTATCGGGCACTGGAATCCACCACATAATGCAAGCACTCAGGTCACTCAACTGCAAGTACAAGTCTGACTCAGTCATTATCCATGCTGGTGTGAACGACCTGAGATGTACCTCCCTGGACTACATGGAAAGAGACATAGAGGATCCCTCTGATTATGTAGGCCAGGCAGGTATTACCCTGACCTTGAGCAGTATCCTACCTTCACCAAGTATGATGCCACATAAACAGAGACAAGATGATCAGCTGTAATAATTTGCTTAAACTATGGTGTCATTCAAAGGGGTCCAATGTCTGTCTGCCTGGGATGACATGCTGGACAGGCCACGCTGATTTTCAAGGACGGCTTGCACCTGTCACCCCTGGGCTTCCAGATTTTGGCTGAGGCTCTTGCCACCCCCATTGTGCCTTTTTTATGCAAGAATCAGATTCTACACCTACCACCCTAGAACACAGAAAAGGAAAGACACTAAGGGTAATGCTGCTCAATGCCAGAAGTCTCAACCTCAAGCTGCACACACTCGACGGCCTTCTCAGTATGTAGAACATTGATGTCTGTGCTGTGCCTGAAACCTGGTTCACGGCTTCTGACAGCACCCCGGCACTATCGGGTGTTACCTCATATCATGCGTTCCGGCACCAAAATCCGGACAACACCAAGTAAGGATGGTGGGTGTCCGTATTCATCAAGGACACCCTCACCTCAAGGTTGGTGGCAACACATGATGCATCGGGGACCATCCAGGTGCCAGTAACCGTAGGCAAGACTGCTCTGCAGTTTGTAGCATGTTACATGCCACCCTCTAAACTCAGGTACCTCACACAGCTGTCCTGAAAACACTGGAGGGGATAAATGTATCTCCAAACACCATCATACTGGGTGATTCCAACTATCCAAATATAGACTGGGATCACTAATCAAGCCCCAACACTCTAACCCAAAGGTTCCAAGAGTTCATGCACTCAAATGCCATGGAACAACTGGTCACCATACCCACAAGTGGAGACAACATACTAGAACTCATCATCACGAACATGGGGTCACACTGTTTAACACCAGAAGTATACCCATCATTGGTGAGATCAGATCATGAACTAATCTCAGTGGGAGTCCACATCCCACCCCCACCCCAGATAGAAAAACAAACAGTGAAGACCTTCTCAAAAGCCGACTTCACATTTCTAAGGACTGGTGTGGTCTCTTTCAAGGCCCCCAAGCCAGCGGACATCATTACCCAAGCCACTGTATCACTTACAAATGCCTTCTACCAGCACCTCCAGGACTGCATGGATCAGGCAATCCCAAACAAAACAAAGACTCTTTGTACCACAGGCAAGCATCCAGTCTGGTGGACCCCAGCCATAAACAAGCTCTACAACAAAAGGAAGGAGCTACTACAAGATAGAGCGAAATCCGTAGAAGGGAAGACACCCCTGCTCATTATGAGTAAAACACTGGGTTCCCCCATACAATCATCCAAGGCAAGTTTTGAGAGTAAACCCACTCAGGACTCAAGGGACAATCATGAGGCCTTTTTTACCTATGTTTGACACCTGGGAGGGAACTCCCAGATATGCTCAGAATTAGTTCGGAATGATGTAAATATCACTGAACCTACAGACATTGCCAACATACTGGCTGACAGGTTCAGTGCGGATCCCCCCCCTCCCCCCAACTGGAGGGGTATCTATACCAGAGGATTGTAGCCCCCCAAACATCTCCAATGCTGGGGTGAGAACTGCTCTATCCAAGGCGGAAAACACTTTATCCATGGGACCAGATGGTGTCCCCGGTTGTGTGCTCCATGAACTCAATGAGGAATTACACTCACAGTTAGGGCAGCTGTTTAATCTTAGCCTCACCTCAGGATATGTGCCCAAGGAGTGGCATACAGCAATGGTGGACCCACTTCACAAAGGAGGTGCCTCCACCAACCCCGGAAACTACCATCCCATCTGCTTGACAAGCCTGGTCTGCTAAGCTATGGAGAGGATCATAATGGGAATAATAAATGAAGACATAGGGGACTTGCAGACGTTGGATCCAATCCAGTTTGGCTTTGTCAAGGGCAGATCATGCCTTTTAAACTTGGTTGACTTTTTCAAGACAGTCACCCAGGCCATTGACGTGGGCAAGGCAGTCCACACAGCCTACCTTGACCTGGCAAAGGCTTTCGCACAATACCCCACTCGGGTATCATTGAAAACATCACCAGCTTAAATGTGAACCCATACATCACAGGATGGGTTGTAAACTGGCTAAGTGACAGAACACACAGGGTCAAAGTTGCTGGTGCCATGTCACACTCCAGAACTGTCACAAGTGGTGACCCACAGGGCTCAGTCCTGGGCCCACTTTTGTTCAGCATCTACTTTTCAGAAGTATAAGCAAACACAGGAGGATTTTGGCTGACAAAGTTTGAAGATGACTGCAAACTGGGAACCATAGTTGGAAACCCATCTGACACAGACATCCTTCAGAAGGGTCTCATAGACATGGATAACTGGTGCCAGAGCCATGGCCTTACGTTAAACGCTAAACAATGCATAGTCATACCCTTCAGGAACAACAGGGTTACCCCTAGTTCCCATCTAGGTGGCAATCCTCTAAGCACAGAAGAGGTTATCAGGGACCTGGGCACCCGGGTTGACAGTAATATTTCGTTTGACACTCACGTTGCCAGAGTAGGCCTGGGGCAGTTCCTGCTATTAGGACAGAGGTGTGACCTGGTAGTGTCAGGGTGCTGATGTGGGCTTTGACCCTGTTTTCTATTACAGCACTGATATCTACATTCTCTATACTGTGTGCGTTTATACTGCACGCATTTATACTTCTGGCATTGGGTAGCATTACATCTAGGTTCCTATCCCTTGTGGTACCTATGAGGTAGGTTTGTGTTTTTTGTGGTTTATGATTGGTGAGGGTGGATGTTAGTCGGGTCCTCAGGTGTGCATATGGTACATGGTATTACATTACTTAACACATGGCATTCATGCCTCAGGTGGTGCTGCAGGGCTGCCTCTGTCGAATGCACATACTACACTCCCTGTACATGTTTGGAAGCAGGTTGTGTCATGTTAGGCATCCCTGTTACTATATGAGTGGGTCAGAGCGGGTATCAGTCCCAGTGTTCCTACTGACCAAGTGTATGTGCTATGCGTTGCCTCTTTGCCAAGGCCAGGGCATACTGGGCATGCCTCCTTCTGCCTACTGGGACAAGGTCAGGTTGTTCCTCCTCCGAGTCACCCTCTGCCTGTGGTGGCCTTGGCAATGGTGGGGGGATGTTAGGCCCAGCCCTGTGCTGGTCCTGCTGCAGCTGTTTCCGCAGGATCATATTATGTAGCATAGCACATATCATGACCATTTGGGTACATGTAGTTGGTGTGTACTGCAAGGCTCCACCAGATGTGTCCAGACACCAGAACCATGACTTGAGCAGCCCAAACACATGCTCTATGACATTACGTGTTTGTGCATGTGCCTCATTATGGCGTTCCTGTTCAGGTGTGTGTGCATTTCTGATGGGTGTCATCAGCCACGGCTCAAGTGCATAACCTGCATCCCCCACTAGGTGTCCGTGTGGGAAGTCCCCACTGGCAAATGATTGGTACAGCTGCGTCAGATGCCAGATGTGGGAATCGTGGTAGCTCCCAGGGCAGCCAGCACACACATTCATTATTATGCCCTGGGCATCACACACGACCTGGCAGTTGATGGAGGGGTATCCCTTGCGGTTAATGTAGACTCTACCCTGCTCACTAGCTGGTGCTTTGATGCGTACGTGCGTGCAGTCTATTGCACCCAGCACCTCAGGGTATCCCGCTATTTGCTGGAAGAGATGCATATTGCTGGCCACAACCTCACGGTCATTAGGGACATATATATGATCACCGACATGTGCTGACATGGCATCCAGGAACTGGTGCAGTACCCTGGAGGCTGATGCCTGTGATATCCCCATCATATCACCAGTTGGTCTCTGGAAGGTACCTGTTGCTAGTATTCTTAGGCCAACACATACCTTGGTTTCCACTGGGATGGGTTCCCCTCTGTTGGTTCTGTGTGTGAGATGTGGCCTGCACAGCTCAACAATCTGCTGCAGAAGGTCTCTGTCCACTGTGTAGCGCTCTACTATCTCCAGCTCATGTAACCCATGGTAGGTGACCCTGGGCCTGTATACTCTTCTCCTTCTCCACACTCTGGGTTGTTTGTCAGCATCTGCATTGTCACCACCCTCAGCAATTCGCCTTTGCCTGATTATAACAGCTATGGCAGCCCCTAGCATTTCTGCTCTGAGTTCAGCTTTTTTCAGTTTTCAATTCTGATAGCTTACTTTCTTGCAGTATCTCTTGTGAGAAACACCCTGCACTGCTCTTTGCAGTGTTTTAAGTGCTGGGTTGGGCTTCTAGTCTGCCTGCATAATTGCCTGCTTCCAATTGTTTCCACCAATTAACTCCAGCAGTATCCTCTGGCAGTTTCCGTGTATTTTAGTTGTTTCCTGTTTCCCCTCTGTTTCCTCAGGGGGAGCAATGTGCACACCAGCTTAAGCATGCTCACAGTCAGTTAAACGCGCGCACACATCTCTACACGGTGTTACACGCGCGCACACATCCTTACACGGTGTGAACTTGGCTGATTCATGTTAAAACGCGCGCACACTGCCTTAAACACGTGCACACCCGCGCAAACCATTGTAAATGGTTTGCAACACGCTCCCACATGTTGAGCCTGCCTTACACGCGCGCACACGTGCGCATGCATGTATATCAAGAAACTTTGAGTGTAGGGATAGCGTAAACCTTCAATTCTTGACTTTCCTAGTGTCCTGTTGGGACACACCTCCCTCCCTGATGTCTGTCTGTCATCTGTCACATTACATTGCCCTCCAATCTGGTACATTTGTTTCTATCCTTCCCCCCCCGTGATGTCACCTACCTCTTACTCTGTTCCTCCCCCTTCTCTAACTCTTACACTACTCAGAAAGTGCTCATTACCTATGTGGCAGTGTGATTCAGTATTGTAACCCTCATTTACATAGAATTGCCTAGTAATGCTTAGTTACATGTCTTACACGGAGCTTCCCCCCCTTGACAACCACTAAACGGAGGCCATATTGTTTTTGGTCTGCAAGTCCCTCCATTGACATTCCATGTAATACATAAATCCCACAATTGTGGGCTTATAAGCTTCGGTTTTCAGTTTTAGCCAGCGCACCCCGTTTGCGCGGGTGTGCGCTGCAGTTACACATCATAATCCCATGAAAAAAAAAAAGTTATATAACATATTTTTGCAACACTTTTTCATGCCAATGGCCACATATTTGGCCATTGGCATGCTTAATGAAACATATGCACCCTTTATTTGGAGCTGACATAGCTCCGTTTTAGATTTTGCAGAAATGTACTCAGTTGTCAGCTGAGTACATTTCTGCAGCTAACACGTCCATTACACGGACTGGTTTCAGCTTCGTGGATCGCTCAGATACCTCATTTGCATATCATTCAGCTGCAAATGAGGTATTGAGCATTTCCACGCCCAGTCCGTGTAAGAGACGTGTTAGCTGTCTCTTACACGGAGGTTTGGGCTGTACCTGAATCGGGAGGCTTACACGGAGGCTTACACTACTATTGAACTCCGTGTAAGCCTTCCTGAATCTGGCCCAATTAGTTTTCAATGTATACTGAGTTACAGTACCCAGTAATATGACTGAACACATTGCAAAATACAAACTATATATGAAATCCATTTTCTCAAATGTTGCATTTTCTGCATTACATTATGCAGCTATAAAATATGCATGTGACTTTAATTTTTAAAGATCTGATCAGACATGAATTTCTCTGAAGGCAGTTATTGTTTCCCTGCTTTTGTGATACTCTTTTGCAGCCCAGAAAAAAATGCATTGACACTCTAGTTTTCCTAGGATAGGGATTTTATGAACCAATATACTGTAAGAGGAAAACAGTGGCATAAAACAGCTTAAATGCTTTATCAGGAAGTGGCACTGTTGCTTGGCTTCCTGGTATTCTATACGTAAAACAGAAGATCCCTCCCACAAACATTGTATTTCATAAAATGTGTGTATCAGACATACCTGAAACTTCTTAATGATGGTTTTAGGACAGTTCACTGAATGCATAGTGTGCAAACACTATCCTCTCAACCTTAAATATCTGAAAAGTGGTTTTTGAGTCACAAATGAGTGAACTATAATTAACAGAAATTGTGAAAAGAGCTTGTGCTCAAAGGGAACTTTGCCAAATGAGATCAGTACATCAGAGAATGCTTTTTTTCTCTGAGTTGTAGTGACCTCAGAGTTCATAATATAAAGTGATGATGGGTGCTGGGCATTAGATGCAGGTAGAAACCTCCTTATATAACTATGTATCTCCATTAATGTATGTGTGTGTGTGTGTGTGTGTGTGTGTGTGTGTGTGTGTGTGTGTGTGTGTGTGTGTGTGTGTGCTCGTGTATTTGTATGCATGCATGTATGTATGTATGTATGTATGTGCAGTGTCACCAAGTTTTGTTTCAAGAATTTTTTTTCTGATGTGTGTGATCCAATTGCAATGGAGCACATCAGATGCTATATACTGTCCCTAATGCCTCCTTAAAAATATGCTTTAAAACAACAAAACACTCTATTGAAATGAACTGATTTGTCATTTTTATAAAGTTGTTAAGAAGCTTTGTATGCTATCACCATATCATTTTGTGGCACTTTTTATCCAGGTCCTTTTTTTGCCTTAACTCTCAAAATCTTAAAAAAATAAATAAATCTGGAGTTATAAGCAAGCGTGTTGCTTGTTTAGGAGATGTGGTTCAGGTAACATTTCAACAATGTTATAACTTTACTAATCACAAAGAAGATTCTCTTGATTCCAAAGACACTAGCTTGTGCTGAAAATGACAAACTATGTCTCTGTAGACTGGAGTAGGTAAATAGTACAGAACCATATTCAGTTGACTTTATTAATGGAAGTTTTGCTTTTGAGCAATCCAAGAATGAACCAAGAGTGGGCAGTTATGGAAAAGCATTTCTATATCTTTCATCATCAGAATCAGTGGAAGTCTTTGCTAACCTACTGTTTAACCGCCCTGGTTATCTGCAACCATATGCTCCTCCCTACATTTTTTTTCTCTTCAGAAGATAAGTTCCATCTACAGAAACAGGGAATGTAAAAGTTTCAGGAGAACAGAAGAAGTAAGCGTTCCAGATATTAGAAGCATTGCTTTGCTTCTTTGCCCATTCACAAAGAGACTCTCATAATCTTTTGCTATAATTTGACCATCCTAATCATGCTGAAACCTGTTTCTCATTTAGAACAGAGGTGCAAAGCCTTGAGTGTCATCCAGTTGTCCCAGGTTAAAGCACTGGCCAAAGATCCAGATGAAGGAGCAAATAAGGGATGGGACCCAATGTCAGTCTATCTATCCTAGGTGGAGAGAATTGACCAAATCTTACTGGAAGACTGCCCTATATGGGGGGGGGGGGGCTCAGATGTATTCTTCATATGCACAGGAGCTCAGCAACATGACCTAAACAGAGGGCCATTTGCACTCAAGTTGAGCATCTCAGTTATGTGGAAGAAGACAATTATGCTGTACCTTGTAAAGCAATCAAGGCACTGTGATTACTGACCAACAAGTGGAGGATTGCAGGTGTAAGTACATACAAAGGAAGATGTCTTACCAAGACTGATTCAACCTCCCTGCCTTACCTATGAGATATGAAATCTATACTCTTGGACTTTTTCTGGATTCCTACATTCAAGATAGGGGTGAGCCAGACTTGTGCTCCTAAAAGAGAGAAGGATAGAAGCATGACTAATGTTTAGAAAGTCACTGTTGTGCAAAAGCAGGATAAAAAGAAAGCTTTTTTAACATTCACTCATTTTTTTATACTGCATTCCATAATACTATATTGCAGTACACCTTCATCTGACTCTATGAATCACAAAGTTAGGAGTTCTACCAGCAGAAGGCATAGACTTAATATATTTCACCTCTTTTAGCATAACAAGGATTAATATTTTGCATCTTCAATCAATCAATCAAGTCAATCAATCAATCAATCAATCAATCAATCAATCAATCACTCAATCAATAAATAAATAAATAAATACATTTAAAAAAAACATCACTGAGACAACAATTTATGAACACTCCAAGATCATGTAAAGTTAGATGATAGATTTTCAGGCTGTGTTGCCTAGGTAATCAAATTTGGTTTTAATGTTACTTCCATTTTTAAATGTCTCATGAATAATGGGTTTGTTTATGCATCTACTGGTCCTAAATACAGTGTAATGTTGCAGTTCCAGTTTGTTAATAGAATATTTTATGTGGAACAGACAAGCCCAGAGTTCAGTTTATAAATATAATTTAGAGGTCAAAACATCAAAGAAATGTTTCAGAATTAACAGAGCTGTTGAATAGCTGTACCTATTCCAAAACCAGCATTCACACTTCATAACTTTCTGAAGGCATTGTTCATAGGTTCATAGGTTGGTACTAGGCTGTTGGCCCTAGGGCCTATACAAGCCTAGCCATAACAATTCTCTGGCTATCACTTCCCTAGTCTCCTGTCTAACAGGGCGATTGACGTGATCCCTGGGGTGAATTTCCTATCTCCCATCCAATCGTCAAGGTTCTTTTTGAAGAGGGCCAAAGAGGCGCTCAGCTTGATATGTATGGGCAGTCTATTCCAGATTATGAGGAGTCTCTGGGTCAGGAACCTATCCCTCCAGAATGTTTTGTTCATTGTGATGACCAGGTTTAGATCCCTGGAGCGTGTGGCTCTGAGGAATTGGGATATATTTGTGAGTAGTTTTGTTATGTGCTTAGCTGTTCATGATATACAGCCTATATAGAATGATTCTTTGAGTGCTTCTTAATTTTATAGTGCCTAGAATATATTTCTATTTTGTCTGATAGTGACAGCTGAAATTGTAGGATGCCATACACATGTTAAACCAAATGTAAATCACTTATTTTATTGCATATATGAATTAATTAATGCATATGCCAATTAACTGAGTATAACATGAAAGTAAATAAAGTAAGCAAAACCTGCAGAAGTTCTAAGATTGTGTTTGTTTTTGATTAAAAGTGGCTGCAGAGGTACTTTCAGAGTGCAAAGATGCCTGAAATATTAGGAGTAAATCTGGATAATATTATACACTCTGAAGATCTCTGAAGATACTTTTCTAAGCGGACATTTTCTTTTGCTGAGATAATGTTAATATTTGGGTCTCATACCATTTAATAATCTGTTTGGTATGTATAGGAATATGTTAAGACATTGGGTGAGAAAAACTTTTAGATATCTGAATACAGAATAAACCAGATATTAGTTTTCCGCCTGTATGCAAGAAGCATAAAAACTCCAAAGAAAGAGGCCATTGTCACCACTAAACTCTAGTGACACCTCCAGGCCTTTTCTGTAGAATCAACAGTGTGATACATTTTGGTAACTACATTTCCCTGCTCATACTACAACAACAGCAAGACCATGCTATATACATAAGTGCTGTTGAAAGCTATATTAGTTTAAAGCTTACATGGTAAGCACCACTAAAGCTTCCATAGCAATCAGCTTAATTGATAATGATATTTGACTTTGGCATCAACACTTAGAAAGATATAAAAAGAAAGTTATATGCATAATTATCCAAGCAGTCATCATTTTCCTATTTTTCAAATTATCTGGGATTCAAGCAACATAGAATTTCTTGCCCTTCTATGAAAGATAAAAACTAAATGGACAAAAATGTAGTTGACAGTATCTTTGTACATTGGATACATACTGGCTAACTTAAATTGTTTACAAAGTATTATAAAGATTAACATTAACTTATTTATTGTGCTGTACAAAATTTAAGACTTTGAATCTAAATCGTTGATGTTTATACTTATACAATGACAAATATGTTTCTATAAGTATGAACAATTGTTTGCACTACAAGTTTATATATAGGTGTATTTAAAATAATCTAAACATCATTATGCAGACATTGTGTGTTTGGAATTTTTTGGTCACAGGTTCATAGGTTTGTACAAGGCTATCGGTCCTAGGGCCTATACAAGCCTAGCCATAACAATTTCCTGGCTATTTCTTCCCACAATATTTACTTCCCTTGTTGATACATTTTTGACTTAAGATGTTTGCTGTTGATATAATGCTGAAGATGTTCATGTAGGAAACAGTTAAATCCTTTGTTTCACTTTTTACATGGCTGGATATGTATGACTTGGGTGTACTTGAATGCAACCTCTTATTAGCATTGCACATGTTATTAAAGTAAATGCATGTATGTAGCTATTGAAGGCAGCTTGTTTTAAGCTTCTAAGTGTGATAAATTGAATATTTCTGGTGAGTTTTTTTTTTTTTTTTTTGGACACAACTCAATCAACGTGAGTATGGATGGTAGAGAGTGAGACAAGAATTATGCAATTATGCGGGGGGGAAGTCTAATCAAAATTCAACAGTGTACAGCTAGTTATCACTAATCTGTAATATGAAGACAGTCCCTGTCCAGTATACATATTGTGATTGCTAAAAAATATATAGGGCATCAGTAGTAGTTAGTAGATTAGTTTTATGTTTTAAGTGTTTGTAGGGCTAGTGCATGTGGTTTTGTATAGCAATAATGAAAATGAAGGGAAGGATGTATTAATACAGCAGGTATTTTAGAATAAGATAAATTAGTTTTTAAATGAATAAATAACAGTTTCAGTATGTATCAATGTGGTGAAGCATAAGGTATGTTTTGACTTTGTAAGGTTTAAGAGGCAGGGAGATGGTCAGCATTGAAAATGTATTCTACTGTCAGATGATGCTAGAGGGTTAGGTATTGATGAAAGGTATACTGTTGTTATAAGTGAAATGTCTGAAATAATACAATTAGAAGTTAGTATCATTAACAGAGTAACTGTAAGAAAAGTAGAAAATGAATCAGGAAAAGTTGTAACTGTATATAAAACAGCTACACTGATTTAGGGTATTAGACTGAAATAAATACAGTTGGTTGGGTCGATGTAATTATTTATTTATTTATTTATTTATTTATCCTTGTTGGCCAGGTAAGTCCCACTAGGTTAGCAGCCTCTTTTCAGGGGCAACCCAAGGTAATATTTATACTATTAGGGGAAATTTCCCTAATCTTTTTTGATAGGTGCCATGGGATCTTTTACATCCACTTGAGTTATCACCAATTCATTCTCTGTTTTTGTCTCATTCAATGGACACCACACTCAGGAGTGCAACACCCCCCTTACGCTGCACTGCAATGCCAATAATCAGCCTACCTGGTATGGGAAAAGAACCCACAGCCTTCTGCACCAAAGGCAAGTGTATTACCTTTGTTGTCACTGACACTGCTGTGAAGTTTGTTATAGGGTAAATTATTGCTGAGTTAGAAATCAGATTTAAAACCACTATAACATTTTTGAATACATGCTGTGCTGTTTCACTGCAGCAATTATTAATTTAAGTAATGATAACTGTTGCCTATCTGTTGATTAATTGTTCAGATGAGAGTCAACAGCAATATTGTGATACGAGTAATTTTTAGGATAGGTGTTTGGTAGATGTCTTTTAGGGTAGATGTGTAGCATGTGATTGTGTCATCTACTAGGAAAATATGACCTGTATTTTCAAGGGAAAGGTTGGAGTCATCCACGGTGGCATAGATAAACAATTATATATATATATATATATATATATATATATATATATATATATATATATATATAGTCAGGGATGAGGTTGCTGGAGAATTAGGCTAGAAGGCCAAAGCAGGCCACACCTCCTACTCAGCAGGAGTCTATCAGTATGTGGATGCATAGTTCTGAGGCTATTAGACATCTTTATGGAGCAACAAACAAAAAATTTAATTTAAAACAGTAAAAGGAAAAAATGTAAAACTTGCACTACTACTGTATGAGTATGGCAACCTAAAATGGATCAGTAAGCTCACACAGAAAGGAAGCAGTAGTAGTAAAATGATAATGATTGTAGAAAGAAATGTAGGTGGAATATTAGGAGTGATGTAACACGACTTAGAAGGACAAACTCCATAATAACAGCTCCAGACTGGTTAATATTCGCTGTGTATTTCACAAATGAGCAGCTGCTTGTGGAGTTAGTAATATAGCCCACGTCAGACTGTGCCTCCTACGTCATAATCTGTTAATAGTAGTTAATATGAACCAGCATACAATGTGCAGGATCTATAACAAAAAGCAGAGGAATGCTTCCACTGCTCTGGGCAAAGTGCTCTTAGATAGTGTTAATACAGTCCTATCTCATTCTTGAAAGAAGACCACTGGCTTAGTATGATTACCCTAGGCAAAAAAGATAAACTGAGTAAATAAAGTGGAGAACAGTGGCCATGAACTTCTAGTCTTTAAACAGGATAATGACAATGTATTGCATAGTATGAAGTCAATGCAATGAACCAAGCAAAATGTTGTGGTTTATAGCATTAAAATGATCACATCTGTTTTATATAGAAATGTCTCTATATAATCCTTCACCTGATTTTCTAGTTGTGGCATCCATTTTTTTTTTCAGATTATACCTGTACAGGTATTCATCTATGACTGAGTACTCATAATGCACTGTATAGTATTACCTATACTGTAAATGTTTTACCTGCTTACAAGCTGTATAAAAAATGAGAATGGAATAACAATTGAAGAGCAACATAACTGAAGCACCTCCCCTCCCTGTCCCTCATTAATTATCGATATGTTGAAATGTTTATGTGCCAGACGCGTAGCATGATGATGATAATGATGATGATGATGATAAGAGGACAACTAGAGTAATACGTTTTCTGGAAATTTTCTGTCTGGCCATAAAAATGAGGTTTCTCTTCTGTGGGAAGTAAGATAAAGCAAGAGACCATTAATGACTTAATAAGCACTTTGAAACCTGAAAAGGCAATACTGCTAATCAGATTTATAAGAAAGCAGCTTTACACAACAATTTTATGTCGTCAAATTTCAGAGCACTGAGTGGTTTTCTAGAAAATACTGAGTTAATTTGACAGTTGGCAAACTACTGGAAGCAATGAGACTTAGTAAGGTAGTTGGCAAAACGTGTAAATTAAATGCAGCCTTTATAAAAGAAACAGTGAATTCTGAAACTTGTTTTTGCACATGCAAAGCATTTCTGATGGTGGACGAGCCCCCTCTGCACCTACAGTGTGGGGGAGCAGCACCCCCACACCCATGCTATTTAGATAGATAGATAGATAGATAGATAGATAGATAGATAGATAGATAGAGAGATAGATGCATATAGATGATAGAAAGAGATAGATAGATAGATAGATAGATAGATAGATAGATAGATAGATAGATAGATAGATAGATAGATAGATAGATAGATAGATAGATAGATAGATAGATAGATAGATAGATAGATAGATGATAGATAGATAGATAGATAGATAGATAGATAGATAGATAGATAGATAGATAGATAGATAGATAGATAGATAGATAATAGATAGATAGAAAGATAGATAGATAGATAGATAGATAGATAGATAGATAGATAGATAAATAAATTCATAGGTAGATTCATAGATAGACAGACAGATATATATCAACTGCAGGATTGCTGTACCTTGAAGAAAAGAGGATATTCTGAGATCTCATACTTGGTATATATTCCCCTGCAAGTGAATTTAAATTCTTGATTCCAAGGAACACACTTACGGTGCTTGAATATGTAACAAGACCCCTTGGCGGTCTGTATACATGTTATATAGCTTTATCATTTACTGTTTTTTATGGAGAAAAACTATGTTATGCTCTGTATTCAGGAACAACCATCATGTACAAGCAAAACCTCATTTACATTCCAAATAATTTAAAGAAATGTGCAGAATCAAAGTAACTAGCATTTTTTTGTTTTACTTGCTTTGTACCTGCCACAAAGATTGCACCAAGCTGTGCAAACAGACACAGCTACAAAGGCTGGGAAACAAGTACACAGTGTATTTAAATGTTAATATTTGATTACAACAAAAAGATGAACATTTATATACCACAATATATATAAAAGCGGTAACACATAAATGCTTTTTCAGTGTCAACGATGTAGTAAACATGATTTAAATGTTAAATAGTGCTATACAAAATACTATAAATATAATATCAACATTCATTAATCTCATAGCATTCATTAACTCAAAACCAATATTCATTAACAGAATTATTTATTGTGTCAGCTTTAATTCTACAAGACTTATTACTACTGTTTGTTGACAAAGTGAACTTACCCAGATCAAAGAATCACGATATTTCTTTCATGTCAGTTGTAACTGTCATCATTATTGTTACTTTCACAATACTGTCCATAGACTCTACAAGCTCAGTCCCTTCAGTGGCTTCCTCAGATTCTATCGCATGCATCTGCATGGCATTAGCATTTTGGATAACTTTACTTTTTTACTGCTGTCTTCCAACATGGTCAGAGTAGTGGTTAGGTCTTCGAACTTACTTAAAGCATGACCATGAATATAAATCATGATAAAGGTATATCACTGGTTATCCAGCAATCTTGTTGCGTGCAGTTGGGCACAGGGAGTACTTTGTGTGTTTAGTCATCCATATTTCTCTGGGTAAGGAACTTGACATCCACCTTTCTTTGGATATGGGTCTGATCACCTAATTTTCTTTGGTTATGGAGCATATAATCTATCCTTTCTAGGTATGTGCACTATAGATCGGGTCCATCTGTCTTTTTCTTTCACATTTTAGCATTTCAACTGTTTACATCAAAGTCATCAGTCAGGTGACATTCTATCCAGTCTGCAAGTTATCAGTCCTGTAGTCACATGACAGCACAGTGAACAGTAGCAGTAAAACTTCTGCCTGGTCTGTAATTCACATACTGTAATTAGTTGTTTCGTCTCTACTAATATATTAAGTATAGATATAACCTTAGGTTCTGAATAAAGAAAATCAGTGCTGGCATTATTTATTTATTGCATATAATGAGTTTGACATGCAAAACAGGAAATTGTCTTATCTTTCATCTGGTACAGTGGGTTATAATCAAGGCAGGGCTTCAATAGCCCTCTTAAATGCTGTACACATTATTCTACTGACACTTTTATAATGGAAAACCTGCGTATAACTGCATGAAGTAAACTCAGAAAATGGGAAACAACTGATCATTTTAACTGGCTCCCCCTTTAAACTAGTAAAGTGACGAACCCGGTCACAATAAGAGCAACGCCTCTTCAAAAATCAACTTTGCAATTTATTATACCAAAAAATAAAAGTGAGCGTTAAAAACAAATACACGCTTTCGGCAAGTAAAATAACCTGCCTTCATCAGACAAAAGTTTTAAAGCACCATCCAATATCAGTATTTAAAAGGACATCACATTACACGTCTCCAATCAATTTAAAATACATTCAATTGCTTTTGCTTTATCCAGGGAACCTTAAAGTGCTACGCTACTCACAACCAAATAAAATATTTAGACCTACATATTAAGCTTCAGCCAGAACTATTTATACATGTTGAATGTTACATAAAATGCAATGAATATGTGAAACTACAAAAAGAAGCATTATATTAATAATGATAAATATAAATATTAATAATTAAAAACCAGTTAAAAATCCCTTCTTTATAGAAGTATAATTACCCTAACTGTTAAAAATATATTTTATCTATTACATGTTAGTAACTTTAACACTGGCTTTATAGATAACATTTCATTAATACCAGGAAAAATATGAGCTCTGGTTCGTATTTGCCAGAGCAATTCATTAATTTCCAAGTGTATCTGCCAAGGGCCACCTCTATTATCAACAAATCTTTTTTGTAAAATTGCATAACTAAAGGTGTGCCCTTCATTTTCAATGACATGCCTAGCTAAGGCATTATTTATATCTTTTTTACTTATAGCATACTGATGTTCATATATCCTAAATTTTAGTTTACGCTCCGTTTTACCAATATAAAATGCCTTACATTGATTACATAAAGCCACATATATTACTACCTTTGTTTCGCAATTATAGTAATCATTCACCTTATATGTTCTATTATTAATGTTCAACTGGTTTCCTACTTTTATAAACTTACACTGAGGTAACTTAAATTCTGCAGTTTCCAGACCCATTGTTAATAACATTATGCTTGGTAATGAAGGAGTACCTGTTATGGGTAATTTTTTAGATAAAATTAATTTTTTTTGACCAACATGCTGAGCCTAATGAAAGAAGCCCAAATATTAACAGTAATGAAAATGAGAATTGTGGGCTTACTGAAACAATTGAAGAGTTTGATATTAAGTTGTTTAGATGTAAAAAACTACAACTCGAGGTTGCTTACCTCGAGGAATGCATCAAAAACAATGTTATTCCAAAGGGCTTACACCAGTGGCGGTTTCCCGCTGGCTTAACTGATGACTCTCCTTTTTACCAGGAATTGCTTGATTTATTTGATAGACAAGGCAAGGAGTTCTTATTAGCTCTTATTGCATATTACTCGAAAGACATTGCCATAATAAAAACTGAGCTGGAAGAATTAGAAAAAGAAATAAAAGCCCATATTGAATTTTTGCAGTACAAATATGAGTACTGCAGAATATTCACTAGTATTGAAGCTACAATGGACAAACTACTATTACATAAGAAAAAGAAATTAACTCGGGATGTCAAGGATTATAGCAATAAATGTGCTTATCCTAGACTTCCAGTGCAAGTACAAAAGATATCTGGTGCAGCTATTGATAACGAACATATAAGGGGTCAACCAAATGCACCAAATTCTAACAAGGCTCTGAATGGGCCACGTCAGCAAAGACCCGCCCTGAGGAGAAGTCCTAGGCTAAATAATAATGATAATTTGAATGTCAATATAAATAATCCAGTGGGTTCTATGGCCTCGAATGTCCAACAAAATGATGATGGACATGAAGTGATTCAAGATTGTGAATCACAAGACATTCAAAATCAACCGGTTTTTCATCAAGTCAATTATTCCAAGCGCAACAATCAGAGATATGTTCACCAGCAGTCCAACCCCAGGAACAGGAGGAAGGCTCGGAAGAGATTAATCCAATTCCAGATTTTGGTGTACAACCAAAACTGTATGAGAGTTCTAAGGGGGATTTTAAAATCTATAATTATACTGTGTTGGACATACATCAAGAAATGGTTGATTTTTTAGCAAAGGACTTATCTTTTGTTCCAGGTCGACGTATGGACATTAGTAAAACCATCATTGATTTAAAAATATTTGTACGTAAGCTTAACCTTTCTTCCCTTTTAGGTAATAATTCAGCTTCTATGAGTATCCTCAGAGTGGCTAGTTCATATAATCCACATCTCCATCCTACTTTAAATACTTTTGAGAGGATTTGTGAAATGGATTTATGGGCTATAAAAAAGCATGAGATTTTTAGGAACTATACACATCCTAGTAACATGAATGATTTGGAATGGGATTTCATTAACTTATTAAGGGACTGTAGAATAAGAGTAATGAAACCAGACAAAGGCGGCGGCCTAGTGTTTATGGATCACTGGATGTATGTAGAATATATGTCAAAACATTTGGACACTTCTGCATATAAATTAGTTTCTTTAAATGAAATCCATATGGCTTATAAGAAAATCAATAATATCTTAAGTGACCTGTTTTTAGAAGGGTCTATTGATTTAGAATTACATACATATTTGAAGTTGGCCGCACCTAGAATACCGGCCTTTTTTGGAAATCCCAAGTTACACAAGAGATTATGTGACCCCCCCTTTCAGACCCATCATTGATGGTAGGGGCTCAATCACATATGCTTGTGCTAAATATATTGACAGCATTATTAAACCATTTATTGACAGTGAAAATCAAATATGCACGGATTCCTGGTCCTTTTTGGAGAGCATTAATAAATTAGAGCACTCATCAAATGCCATCTTTTTGACAATAGATGTCAAAGATTTATATACTGTTATACCACAAGTGATGGGGATAGAATGGGTGAGACAATTGATGCTGTCCAAAGGGGCCAGTGAAGATACAATTCACCTGATTGAGACACTGTTGGAGGTAGTATTGACAAATAACTTCTTCTCCTTTGAAAAC